>NW_025725917.1:4457732-4595328 GCF_021461395.2 Schistocerca americana | reverse complement strand
AGTGTCAGTCCTCTTGTACTGAAGTCGACATTGTGCCTTTTGAATTTAATTCCGATGCAATTTCTGTGTTTCATCGACAATAAGATGGTCCAAGGGATACAGTAATCCTGAAGTGAGGCATCGGATTCTAAAACTATACTTTCAGGAGAGGTCAGTCCTCATGTACTGTAGTCGGCATTGTGCCTTATGAATTTAATTCCGATGCAATTTCTGTGTTTCATCGTCAATAAGAAGGTCTTAGGTATACAGTAAGTTATAGTGTCAGTCCTCTTGTACTGTAGTCGACATTGTGCCTTTTGAATTTAATTCCGATGCAATTTCTGTGTTTCATCGACAATAAGATGGTCCAAGGGATACAGTAATCCTGAAGTGAGGCATCGGATTCTAAAACTATACTTTCAGGAGAGTGTCAGTCCTCATGTACTGAAGTCGACATTGTGCCTTTTCGATATCATTCCGATGCAATATCTGTGCTTCATCGTCAAAAAGAAGGTTCATGGTATACAGTAAACCTGAAGTGTGGCATCGGAATCTAAAACTGGGCTAATAGGAGAGGTTCAAATCATAGAAAGTTATAGTGTCAGTCCTCTTGTACTGTAGTCGGCATTGTGCCTTATGAATTTAATTCCGATGCAATTTCTGTGTTTCATCGTCAATAAGAAGGTCTTAGGTATACAGTAAACCTGAAGTGAAGCATCGGAATCTAAAACTGGACTCACAGGAGAGATTCAAATCATAGAAAGTTAGAGTGTCAGTCCTCTTGTACTTAAGTCGGCATTGTGCCTTTTGAATTTAATTCGGATGAAATTTCTGTGTTTCATCGTCAATAAGATGGTCCAAGGGATACAGTAAACCTGAAGTGAAGCATCGGAATCTAAACCTGGACTCACAGTGAGGTTCAAATCATAGAAAGTTAAAGTGTCAGTTCTCTGCTACTTACGTCGGCATATTGCCTTTTGATTTTAATTCCGATGCAATTTCTGTGCTTCATCGTCAATAAGAAGGTCCAAGGTGTACAGTAAACCTGAAGTGAAGCATACGAATCTAAAACTAGACTCACAGGAGAGGTTCAAATCATAGAAAGTTGAGTGTCAGTCCTCTTGTACTTTACTCGGCCTTGTGCCTTTTGAATTTAATTCCGATGCAACTTCTGTGTTTCATCGTCAATAAGATGGTCCAAGGGATACAGTAAACCTGAAGTGAAGCATCGGATTCTAAAACTGGACTTACAGGAGAGGTTCAAATCATAGAAAGTTAGAGTGTCAGTCTTCATGTACTTAACTCGGC
This sequence comes from Schistocerca americana, assembly GCF_021461395.2. Lineage (NCBI taxonomy): Eukaryota > Metazoa > Arthropoda > Insecta > Orthoptera > Acrididae > Schistocerca > Schistocerca americana. The sequence continues at coordinate 4,594,041 of NW_025725917.1, read as the reverse complement.
ATTGTGCGTTTTGTATTTAATTCGGATGCAATTTCTGTGTTTCATCGTCAATAAGAAGGTCCAAGGGATACAGTAAACCAGAAGTGAATCAACGAATTCTAAAACTGGACTCACATAACAGGTTCAAATCATAGTAAATTAGAGCGTCAGTCATTTTGTACTTAAGTCGGCATTGTGCCTTTTCAATTTCATTGCGATGCAATTTCTGTGCTTTATCGTCAATAAAACGGTCCATGGTATACAGTAAACCTGAAGTGTAGAATCGAAATCTAAAACTGGACTCAAAGGAGAGGTTCAAATCATAGAAAGTTAGAGTGTCAGTCCTTTTGTACTGAAGTCGGCATTGTGCCTTTTGAATTTAATTCCGATGCAATTTCTGTGTTTCATCGTCAATAAGAAGGTCCAAGGTATACAGTAAATTTGAAGTGAAGCATCGGAATCTAAACCTGGACCCACAGGAGAGGTTCAAATCATAGAAAGTGAGAGTGTCAGTCCTCTTGTACTTAAGTCGGCATTGTGCCCTTTGTATTAATTTCGGATGCAATACCTGTGATTCATCGTCAATAAGGTGAAAGGGATACAGTAAACCTGAAGTGAAGCATCGGAATCCAAAACTGGACTCACAGGAGAGGTTCAAATCATAGAAAGTTAGGGTGTCAGTCCTCTTGTACTTAAGTCGTCATTGTGCCGTTTGTATTAAATTCGGATGCAATTTCTGAGTTTTATCATCAATGAGAAGGTCCAAGGGATACAGTAAACCTGAAGTGAAGCATCGGAGTCTAAAACTGGGCTAATAGGAAAGGTTCAAATCATAGAAAGTCAGAGTGTCAGTCCTCTTGTACTTAAGTCGGCATTGTGCCTTTTGTATTAAATTCGAATGCAATTTCTGTGTTTCATCGTCAATAAGAAGGTTCAAGGGATACAGCAAACTGAGGTGAAGCATCGGAATCTACACCTGGACCCACAGGAGAAGTTCAAATCATAGAAAGTGAGAGTGTCAGTCCTCTTGCACTTAAGTCCGCATTGTGCCTTTTGTATTAAATTCGGATGCGATTTCTGTGTTTCATCGTCAATAAGAAGGTCCAAGGGATACAGTAAACCTGAAGTGAAGCATCGGAATCTAAAACTGGACTCACAGGAGAGGTTCAAATCATAGAAAGTTAGGGTGTCAGTCCTCTTGTACTTAAGTCGGCATTGTGCCGTTTGTATTAAATTCGAATGCAATCTCTGTGTTTTATCATCAATAAGAAGGTCCAACGGATACAGTATACCTGAAGTGAAGCATCGGAATCTAAAATTGGGCTAACAGGAGAGGTTCAAATCATAGGAATTTAGAGTGTCAGTCCTCTTGTACTTAAGTCGGCATTGTGCCTTTTGAATTATTTCGGATGCAATTTCTGTGTTTCATCGTCAATAAGAAGGTCCAAGGTATACAGGAAACCTGAAGTGAAGCATCGGAATCTAAAACTGGACTCACAGGAGAGGTTCAAATCATAGAAAGTGAGAGTGTCAGTCCTCTTGTACTTAAGTCGGCATTGTGCCTTTGTATTATATTCGGATGCAGTTTCTTTGATTCATTGTCAATAAAAAGGTCCAAGGTATACAGGAAACCGGAAGTGAAGCATCGGAATCTAAAACTGGACTCACAGGAGAGGTTCAAATCATAGAAAGTGAGAGTGTCTGTCCTCTTGTACTAAAGTCGGCATTGTGCCTTTTGTATTAAATTCGGATGCAATTTCTGTGTTTCATCGTCAATATGAAGGTCCAAGGGATACAGTAAACCTGAAGTGAGGCATCGGAATCTAACACTGGACTCACAGGAGAGGTTCATATCGTAGAAAGTTAGAGTGTCAGTCTTCTTGTACTTAAGTTGGCATTGTGCCCTTTGTATTAAATTCGCATGCAATTTCTGCGTTACATCATCAATAAGAAGGTACAAGGGATACAGTAAAACCTGAAGTGTAGCATCGAATCTAAAACGGGTATCACCGGAGAGGTTCAAATCATAGAAAGTTAGAGTGTCAGTCCTCTTGTACTTTAGTCGGCCTTGTGCCTTTTGAATTTAATTGCGATGCAATTTCTGTGTTTCATCGTCAATAAGATGGTATAAGGGATACAGTAAACCTGAAGTGAAGCATCGGATTCTAAAACTGGACTCACAGGAGAGGTTCAAATCATAGAAAGTTAGAGTGTCAGTCCTCTTGTACTTAAGTCCGCATTGTGCCTTTTGTATTAAATTCGGATGCAATTTCTGTGTTTCATCGTCATTAAGAAGGTCCAAGGTATACAGGAAACCGGAAGTGAAGCATCGGAATCTAAAACTGGACTCACAGGATGGTTTCAAATCATAGAAAGTGAGAGTGTCAGACCTCTTGTACTTAAGTCGGCATTGTGCCTTTTGTATTAAATTCGGATGCATTTTCTGTGTTTCATCGTCAATACGAATGTCCAAGGGATACAGTAAACCCGAAGTGAGGCATCGGAATCTAAAACTGGACTCCCAGGAGAGGTTCAAATCATAGAAAGTTAGAGTGTCAGTCTTCTCGTACTTAAGTCGGCATTGTGCCTTTTGTATTAAGTTCGGATGCAATTTCTGTGTTTCATCATCAATAAGAAGGTACAAGGGATACAGTAAACCTGAAGTGAAGCATCGGAATCTTAAACTGGACTCACCGGAGAGGTTCAAATCATAGAAAGTTAGAGTGTCAGTCCTCTTGTACTGAAGTCGACATTGTGCCTTTTGAATTTAATTCCGATATAATTTCTGTGTTTCATCGTCAATACGAAGGTCCAAGGTATACAGTAAACTTGAAGTGAAGCATCGGAATCCAAAACTGGACTTACAGGAGAGATTAAAATCATAGAGAGTTAGAGTGTCAGTCCTCTTGTACTTAAGTCGGCATTGTGCCTTTTGTATTAAATTCGGATGCGATATCTGTGTTACATCATCAATAAGAAGGTCCAAGGAATACTGTAAACTTGAAGTGAAGCATCGTAATCTAAAACTGGACTCACAGGAGAGATTCAAATCATAGAAAAGATAGAGTGTCAGTCCTGTAGTACTTAAGTCGCCATTGTGCCTTTTGTATTAAATTCGGATGCAATTTCTGGGTTTCATCATCAATAAGAAGGTCCAAGGGATACAGTAAACTTGACGTGAAGCATCGGATTCCAAAACTGGGCTCACAGGAGAGGTTCAAATCTTAGCAAGTTAGAGTGTCAGTCCTCTTGTACTGAAGTCGGCATTGTGCCTTTTGAATTAATTCCGATGCAATTTCTGTGTTTCATCGTCAATACGAAGGTCCAAGGGATACAGTAAACCTGAAGTGAGGCATCGGAATCTAAAACTGGACTCACAGGAGAGGTTCAAATCATAGAAAGTTAGAGTGTCAGTCTTCTCGTACTTAAGTCGGCATTGTGCCTTTTGTATTAAATTCGGATGCAATTTCTGTGTTTCATCATCAATAAGAAGGTACAAAGGATACAGTAAACCTGAAGTGAAGCATCGGAATCTAAAACTGGACTCACCGGAGAGGTTCAAATCATAGAAAGTTAGAGTGTCAGTCCTCTTGTACTGAAGTCGACATTGTGCCTTTTGAATTTAATTCCGATACAATTTCTGTGTTTCATCGTCAATACGATGGTCCAAGGTATACAGTAAACTTGAAGTGAAGTATCGGAATCCAAAACTGGACTTACAGGAGAGGTTCAAATCATAGAAAGTTAGAGTGTCAGTCCTCTTGTACTTGAGTAGCATTGTGCCTTTTGAATTTTTATTCCGATGCAATTACTGTGTCTCATCGTCAATAAGAAGTTCCAAGGTATACAGCAAACCTGTAGTGAAGCATCGGAATCTAAAACTGGACTCACAGGAGAGATTCAAATCATAGAAAGGTAGAGTGTCAGTCCTCTTGTACTTAAGTCGGCATTGTGCCTTTTGTATTAAATTCCGATGCAATTTCTGTGTTTCATCGTCAATAAGAAGGTTCAAGGGAAACAGTAACCCTGAAGTGAAGCATCGGAATCTGAACCTGGACCCACAGGAGGGGTTCAAATCATAGAAAGTGAAAGTGTCAGTCCTCTTGTACTTAAGTCGGCATTGTGCCGTTTGTATTAAATTTGGATGCAATTTCTGTGTTTCATCATCAATAAGAAGGTCCAAGGGATACAGTAAACCTGAAGTGAAGCATCGGAATCTAAAACAGGACTCACAGGAGAGGTTCAAATCATAGAAAGTTAGAGTGTCAGTCCTCTTGTACTTAGGTCGGCATTGTTCCTTTTGTACTTAACTCGGATGCAATTTCTGTGTTTCATCGTCAATAAGAAGGTCCAATTTATACAGGAAACCTGAAGTGAAGCATCGGAATCTGAAACTGGACTCACAGGAGAGGTTCAAATCTTAGAAACTGAGAGTGGCAGTCCTCTTGTACTTAAGTCGGCATTGTGCCTTTTGTATCAAATTCCGATGCAATTTCTGTGTTTCATCGTCAATAAGAAGGTTCAAGGGATACAGTAAACCTGAAGTGAAGCATCGGAATCTAAACCTGGACCCACAGGAGAGGTTCAAATCATAGAAAGTAAGAGTGTCAGTCCTCTAGTACTTAAGTCGGCATTGTGCCTTTTGAATTTATATCGGATGCAATTTCTGTGTTTCGTCGTCATTATGAAGGTCCAAGGTATACAGGAAACCGGAAGTGAAGCATCGGAATCTAAAACTGGACTCACAGGAGAGTTTCAAATCATAGAAAGTGAGAGTGTCAGACCTCTTGTACTTAAGTCGGCATTGTGCCTTTTGTATTAAATTCGGATGCAATTTCTGTGTATCATCGTCAATACGAAGGTCCAAGGGATACAGTAAACCCGAAGTGAGGCATCGGAATCTAAAACTGGACTCACAGGAGAGGTTCAAATCATAGAAAGCTAAAGTGTCAGTCTTCTCGTACTTAAGTCGGCATTGTGCATTTTGTATTAAATTCGGATGCAATTTCTGTGTTCATCATCAATAAGAAGGTACAAGGGATACAGTAAACCTGAAGTGAAGCATCGGAATCTAAAACTGGACTCACCGGAGAGGTTCAAATCATAGAAAGTTAGAGTGTCAGTCCTCTTGTACTTATGTCGGCATTGTGCCTTTTGAATTTAATTCGGATGAAATTTCTGTGTTTCATCGTCAATAAGATGGTCCAAGGGATACAGTAAACCTGAAGTGAAGCATCGGAATCTAAACCTGGACTCACAGTGAGGTTCAAATCATAGAAAGTTAAAGTGTCAGTTCTCTGCTACTTACGTCGGCATATTGCCTTTTGATTTTAATTCCGAAGCAATTTCTGTGCTTCATCGTCAATAAGAACGTCCAAGGTGTACAGTAAACCTGAAGTGAAGCATACGAATCTAAAACTAGACTCACAGGAGAGGTTCAAATCATAGAAAGTTTGAGTGTCAGTCCTCTTGTACTTTACTGGGCCTTGTGCCTTTTGAATTTAATTCCGATGCAACTTCTGTGTTTCATCGTCAATAAGATGGTCCAAGGGATACAGTAAACCTTGAAGTGAAGCATCGGATTCTAAAACTGGACTTACAGGAGAGGTTCAAATCATAGAGAGTGAGAGTGTCAGTCCTCTTGTACTTAAGTCGGCATTGTGCCCTTTGTATTAGTTTCGGATGCAATACCTGTGATTCATCGTCAATAAGGTCAAAGGGATACAGTAAACCTGAAGTGAAGCATCGGAATCCAAAACTGGACTCACAGGAGAGGTTCAAATCATAGAAAGTTAGGGTGTCAGTCCTCTTGTACTTCAGTCGTCATTGTGGCGTTTGTATTAAATTCGGATGCAATTTCTGAGTTTCATCATCAATGAGAAGGTCCAAGGGATACAGTAAACCTGAAGTGAAGCATCGGAATCTAAAACTGGGCTAATAGGAGAGGTTCAAATCATAGAAAGTCAGAGTGTCAGTCCTCTTGTACTTAAGTCGGCATTGTGCCTTTTGTATTAAATTCGAATGCAATTTCTGTGTTTCATCGTCAACAAGAAGGTTCAAGGGATACAGCAAACAGAGGTGAAGCATCGGAATCTACACCTGGACCCACAGGAGAAGTTCAAATCATAGAAAGTGAGAGTGTCAGTCCTCTTGTACTTAAGTCCGCATTGTGCCTTTTGTATTACATTCGGATGCCATGTCTGTGTTTCATCGTCAATAAGAAGGTCCAAGGGATACAGTAAACCTGAAGTGAAGCATCGGAATCTAAAACTGGACTCTCAGGAGAGGTTCAAATCATAGAAAGTTAGGGTGTCAGTCCTCTTGTACTTAAGTCGGCATTGTGCCGTTTGTATTAAATTCGAATGCAATCTCTGTGTTTTATCTTCAATAAGAAGGTCCAAGGGATACAGTAAACCTGAAGTGAGGCATCGGAATCTAAAATTGGGCTAACAGGAGAGGTTCAAATCATAGGAATTTAGAGTGTCAGTCCTCTTGTACTTAAGTCGGCATTCTGCCTTTTGAATTTAATTCGGATGCAATTTCTGTGTTTCATCGTCAGTAAGAAGGTCCAAGGTATACAGGAAACCTGAAGTGAAGCATCGGAATCTAAAACTGGACTCACAGGAGAGGTTCAAATCATAGAAAGTGAGAGTGTCAGTCCTCTTGTACTTAAGTCGGCATTGTGCCTTTTTATTATATTCGGATGCAGTTTCTTTGTTTCATTGTCAATAAAAAGGTCCAAGGTATACAGGAAACCGGAAGTGAAGCATCGGAATCTAAAACTGGACTCACAGGAGAGGTTCAAATCATAGAAAGTGAGTGTGTCTGTCCTCTTGTACTAAAGTCGGCATTGTGCCTTTTGTATTAAATTCGGATGCAATTTCTGTGTTTCATCGTCAATATGAAGGTCACAGGGATACAGTAAACCTGAAGTGAGGCATCGTAATCTAACACTGGACTCACAGGAGAGGTTCAAATCATAGAAAGTTAGAGTGTCAGTCTTCTTGTACTTAAGTTGGCATTGTGCCCTTTGTATTAAATTCGCATGCAATTTCTGTGTTACATCATCAATAAGAAGGTACAAGGGATACAGTAAAACCTGAAGTGTAGCATCGGAATCTAAAACGGGTATCACCGGAGAGGTTCAAATCATAGAAAGTTAGAGTGTCAGTCCTCTTGTACTTTAGTCGGCCTTGTGCCTTTTGAATTTAATTGCGATGCAATTTCTGTGTTTCATCGTCAATAAGATGGTATAAGGGATACAGTAAACCTGAAGTGAAGCATCGGATTCTAAAACTGGACTTACAGGAGAGGTTCAAATCATAGAAAGTTAGAGTGTCAGTCCTCTTGTACTTAAGTCGGCATTGTGCCTTTTGTATTAAATTCGGATGCAATTTCTGTGTTTCATCGTCAATAAGAAGGTCCAAGGGATACAGTAAACCTGAAGTGAATCATCGGATTCTAAAACTGGACTCACAGGACAGGTTCAAATCATAGAAAATTAGAGTGTCAGTTATGTTGTACTTAAGTCGGCATTGTGCCTTTTCAATTTCATTCCGATGCAATTTATGTGCATCATCGTCAGTAAGAAGGTCCATGGCATACAGTAAACCTGAAGTGTAGCATCGGAATCTAAAACTGGACTCAAAGGAGAGGTTCAAATCATAGAAATTTAAAAAGTCAGTCCACTTGAACTGAAGTCGGAATTGTGCCTTTTGAATTTAATGCCGATGCTATTTCTGTGTTTCATCGTCAATAAGAAGGTCCAAGGTATACAGTAAACTTGAAGTGAAGCATCGGTATATAAAACTGGACTCACAGGAGATATTCAAATCATAGAAAGTTAGAGTGTCAGTCCTTTTGTACTTACGTCGTCATTCTGTCTTTTATATTAAATTCGGATGAATTTTCTGTGTTTCATCGTCAATAAGAAGGTCCAAGGGATACAGTGAACCTGAAGTGAAGCATCGGAATCTAAAACTGGACTCACAGGAGAGGTTCAAATCCTAGAAAGTTAGAGTGTCAGTCCTCATCTACTTAAGTCGGCATTGTGCATTTTGAATTGAATTCCGTTGCAATTTCTGTGTTCCGTCGCAAATAAGAAGGTCCAAGGTATACAGTAAAACTGAAGTGAAGCATCGGAATCTAAAACTGAACTCACCGGAGAGGTTCAAATCATACAAAGTTAGGGTGTCAGTCCTCTTCTACTTAAGTCGGCATTGTGCCGTTTGTATTAAATTCGGATGCAATTTCTGTGTTTCATCATCAATAAGAAGGTCCAAGGGATACAGTAAACCGGAAGTGAAGTATCGGCATCTAAAACTGGGCAAACAGGAGAGATTCAAATCATAGAAAGTTAGTGTGTCAGTCCTCTTGTACCTAATTCGGCATTGTGCCTCTTGTATTAAATTCGGATCCAATTTCTGTGTTCCATCGTCAATAAGAAGGTCCAAGGTATACAGGAAACCTGAAGTGAAGCATCGGAATCTAAAACTGGACTCACAGGAGAGGTTCAAATCATAGAAAGTGAGAGTGTTAGTCCTCTTGTACTGAAGTCAGCATTGTGCCTTTTGAATTTAATTCCGATGCAATTTCTGTGTTTCATCGTCAATTAGAAGGTCCAAGGTATACAGTAATCTTGAAGTGAAGCATCGGAATCCAAAACTGGACTCACTAGAGGGATTCACATCATAGAAAGTTAGAGTGTCAGTCCTTTTGTACTTAAGTCGTCATTGTGGCTATTGTATTGAATTCGGATGCAATTTCTGTGTTTCATCGTCAATAAGAAGGTCCAATGGATACAGTACACCTGAAGTGAAACATCGTAATCTAAAACTGGACTCACAGGAGAGGTTCAAATCATAGAAAGTTAGAGTGTCAGTCCTCTTGTAGTTAAGTCGGCATTGTGCCTTTTTAAGTAAATTTCGATGCAATATCTGTGTTTCATTGTCAATAAGAAGGTCCAAGGGATACAGTAAACCTTAAGTGATGCATCGGAATCTAAAACTTGACTCACAGGAGAGGTTCAAATCATAGAAAGTTAGAGTGTCAGTCCTCCTGTACTTAAGTTGGCATTGTGCCTTTTGTATTTAATTCCGATGCAATTTCTGTGTTTCATCGTCAATAAAAATGTCCAAGGAATACAGTAAACCTGAAGTGAAGCAACGGAATCTAAAACTGGACTCACAGAAGAGGTTCAAATCATAGAAAGTGAGAGTGTCAGTCCTCTTGTACTGAGGTCGGCATTGTGCCTTTTGTATTAAATTCGGATGCAATTTCTGTGTTTCATCGTCAATATGAAGGTCCAAGGGATACAGTAAACCTGAAGTGAGGCATCGGAATCTAACACTGGACTCACAGGAGAGGTTCAAATCATAGAAAGTTAGAGTGTCAGTCTTCTTGTACTTAAGTTGGCATTGTGCCCTTTGTATTAAATTCGCATGCAATTTCTGTGTTACATCATCAATAAGAAGGTACAAGGGATACAGTAAAACCTGAAGTGTAGCATCGGAATCTAAAACGGGTGTCACCGGAGAGGTTCAAATCATAGAAAGTTAGAGTGTCAGTCCTCTTGTACTTTAGTCGGCCTTGTGCCTTTTGAATTTAATTGCGATGCAATTTCTGTGTTTCATCGTCAATAAGATGGTCCAAGGGATACAGTAAACCTGAAGTGAAGCATCGGATTCTAAAACTGGACTTACAGGAGAGGTTCAAATCATAGAAAGTTAGAGTGTCAGTCCTCTTGTACTTAAGTCAGCATTGTGCCTTTTGTATTAAATTCGGATGCAATTTCTGTGTTTCATCGTCAATAAGAAGGTCCAAGGGATACAGTAAACCTGAAGTGAATCATCGGATTCTAAAACTGGACTCACAGGACAGGTTCAAATCATAGAAAATTAGAGTGTCAGTTATGTTGTACTTATGTCGACATTGTGCCTTTTCAATTTCATTCCGATGCAATTTATGTGCATCAACGTCAATAAGAAGGTCCAAGGCATACAGTAAACCTGAAGTGTAGCATCGGAATCTAAAACTGGACTCAAAGGAGTGGTTCAAATCATAGAAATTTAGAAAGTCAGTCCACTTGAACTGAAGTCGGAATTGTGCCTTTTGAATTTAATGCCGATGCTATTTCTGTGTTTCATCGTCAATAAGAAGGTCCAAGGTATACAGTAAACTTGAAGTGAAGCATCGGTATATAAAACTGGACTCACAGGAGATATTCAAATCATAGAAAGTTAGAGTGTCAGTCCTTTTGTACTTAAGTCGTCATTGTGTCTTTTGTATTAAATTCGGATGAAATTTCTGTGTTTCATCGTCAATAAGAAGGTCCAAGGGATACAGTGAACCTGAAGTGAAGCATCGGAATCTAAAACTGGACTCACAGGAGATGTTCAAATCCTAGAAAGTTAGAGTGTCAGTCCTCATCTACTTAAGTCGGCATTGTGCCTTTTGAATTGAATTCCGTTGCAATTTCTGTGTTCCGTCGCAAATAAGAAGGTCCAAGGTATACAGTAAAACTGAAGTGAAGCATCGGAATCTAAAACTGAACTCACCGGAGAGGTTCAAATCATAGAAAGTTAGGGTGTCAGTCCTCTTCTACTTAAGTCGGCATTGTGCCGTTTGTATTAAATTCGGATGCAATTTCTGTGTTTCATCATCAATAAGAAGGTCCGAGGGAAACAGTAAACCTGAAGTGAAGCATCGGAATCTAAATCTGGGCAAACAATAGAGATTCAAATCATAGAAAGTAAGAGTGTCAGTCCTCTTGTACTTAAGTCGGCATTGTGCCTTTTGAATTTAATTCGGATGCAATTTCTGTGTTTCATCGTCAATAAGAAGGTCCAAGGTATACAGGAAACCTGAAGTGAAGAATCGGAATCTATAACTGGACTCACAGGAGAGGTGCAAATCATAGAAAGTGAGAGTGTCAGTCCTCTTGTACTTAAGTCGGCATTGTGCCTTTTGTATTAAATTCGGATGCAGTTTCTGTGCTTCATCGTCAACAAGAAGGTCCAAGGTATACAGGAAACCGGAAGTGAAGCGTCGGATTCTAAAACTGGACTCACAGGAGAGGTTCAAATCATAGAAAGTTAGAGTGTCAGACCTCTTGTACTTAAGTCGGCATTGTGCCTTTTGTATTAAATTAGGATGCAGTTTCTGTGTTTCATCGTCAATAAGAAGGTCCAAGGGATACAGTAAACCTGAAGTGAATCATCGGATTCTAAATTTGGAATCACAGGACAGGTTCAAATCATAGAAAATTAGGGCTTCAGTCATCTTGTACTTATGTCATCATTGTGCTTTTTCAATTTCATTCCGATGCAATTTCTGTGCTTTGTCGTCAATAAGGAGGACCATGATATACAGTAAACCTGAAGTGTAGCATCGGAATCTGAAACTGGACTCAAAGGAGAGGTTCAAATCATAGAAAGTTAGAGTGTCAGTCCTCTTGTACTGAAGTCAGCATTGTGCCTTTTGAATTTAATTCCGATGCAATTTCTGTGTTTCATCGTCAATAAGAAGGTCCAAGGTATACAGTAATCTTGAAGTGAAGCATCGGAATCTAAAACTGGACTCTCTAGAGGGATTCACATCATAGAAAGTTAGAGTGTCAGTCCTTTTGTACTTAAGTCGTCATTGTGCCTATTGTATTGAATTCGGATGCAATTTCTGTGTTTCATCGTCAATAAGAAGGTCCAATGGATACAGTAAACCTGAAGTGAAGCATCGTAATCCAAAACTGGACTCACAGGAGAGGTTCAAATCATAGAAAGTTAGAGTGTCAGTCCTCCTGTACTTAAGTTGGCATTGTGCCTTTTGTATTTAATTCCGATGCAATTTCTGTGTTTCATCGTCAATAAAAATGGCCAAGGGATACAGTAAACCTGAAGTGAAGCAACGGAATCTAAAACTGGACTCACAGGAGAGGTTCAAATCATAGAAAGTGAGAGTGTCAGTCCTCTTGTACTGAAGTCGGCATTGTGCCTTTTGTATTAAATTCGGATGCAATTTCTGTGTTTCATCGTCAATAAGAAGGTCCGAGGGATACAGTAGACATGAAGTGAAGCATCGGAATCTATAACTAGACTCACAGGAGAGGTTCAAATAATAGAATGTGAGAGTGTCAGTCCTCTAGTACTTAAGTCGGCATTGTGCCTTTTGAATTATTATTCCGATTTAATTACTGTGTTTCATCGTCAATAAGAAGTTCCAAGGTATACAGTAAACCTGTAGTGAAGCATCGGAATCTAAAACTGGACTCCCAGAAGAGTTTCAAATTATAGATAGTTAGAGTGTCAGTCCTCTTGTACTTAAGTCGTCATTGTGCCTATTGTATTGAATTCGATGCAATTTCTGTGTTTCATAGTCAATAAGAATGTCCAATGGATACAGTAAACCTGAAGTGAAGCATCGGAATCTAAAACTGGACCCACAGTGGAGGTTCAAATCATACAAAGTTAGAGTGTCAGTCCTCTGCTACATATGTCGGCATTGTGCCTTTTGAATTTAATTTAGAAGCTATTTCTGTGCTTCATCGTCAATACGAAGGTCCAAGGTATACAGTAAACCTGAAGTGAAGCATCGGAATCTAAGACTGGACTCACAGGAGAGGTTGAAATAATAGAAAAATAGAGTGTCAGTCCTCATGTACTTATGTCAGCATTGTGCCTTTTGAATATAATTCCGATGGAATTTCAGTGTTTTATCGTCAATACGAAGGTAAAAGGGATACAGTAAACCTGAAGTGAAGCTTCGGAATCTGAAACTAGACTCACAGGAGAGGTTCAAATCATAGAAAGTGAGAGTGTCAGTCCTCTTGTACTTCAGTCGGCATTGTACCTTTTGTATTAAATTCGGATGCAATTTCTGTGTTTCATCGTCAATAAGAGGGTCTAAGGGATACAATAAACCTGAAGTGAAGCATCGGAATCTAAAAGTGGGCTCACAGGAGAGGTTCAAATCGTAGAAAGTTAGAGTCTCAGTCCTCTTGTACTTAAGTCGGAATTGTGCCTTTTGAATTATTATTCCGATTTAATTACTGTGTTTCATCGACAATAAGAAGTTCCAAGGTATACAGTAAACCTGTAGTGAAGCATCGGAATCTAAAACTGGACTCACAGGAAAGTTTCATATTATAGATAGTTAGTGTGTCAGTCCTCTTGTACTTAAGTCGGCATTGTGCCTTTTGTATTAAATTCGGATGCAATTTTTGTGTTTCATCATCAACAAGAAGGTCCAAGGGATACAGTAAACCTGAAGTGAAGCATCGGAATCTAAAACTGGGCTCACAGGAGAGGTTCAAATCATAGAAAGTTGGAGTGTCAGTTATCTTGCACTTAAGTCGGCATTGTGCCTTTTGAATTTACTTGGGATGCAATTTCTGTGTTTCATCGTCAATAAGAAGGTCCTAGATATACAGAAAACCTGAAGTGAAGCGTCGGAATCTAAAACTGGGCTCACAGGAGAGGTTCAAATCATAGAAAGTGAGAGTATCAGTCCTCTTGTACTTAAGTCGGCATTATGACTTTTGTATTAAATTCGGATACAATTTCTGTGTTTTCTAGTCAATAAGAAGGTCCAAGGGATACAGTAAACCAGAAGTGAAGCATCGGAATCTAAAACTGGACTCACAGGAGAGGTTCAAATCATAGAAAGTTAGAGTGTCAGTCCTCTTGTACTTAAGTCGGAATTGTGCCTTTTGAATTTTTATTCCGATGCAATTACTGTGTGTCATCGTCAATAAGAAGTTCCAAGGTATACAGTAAACCTGTAGTGAAGCATCGGAATCTAAAACTGGACTCACAGGAGAGTTTCAAATCATAGAAAGTGAGAGTGTCAGTCCTCTTGTACTTCAGTCGGCATTGTACCTTTTGTATTAAATTCGGATGCAATTTCTGTGTTTCATCGTCAATAAGAGGGTCTAAGGGATACAATAAACCTGAAGTGAAGCATCGGAATCTAAAAGTGGGCTCACAGGAGAGGTTCAAATCGTAGAAAGTTAGAGTCTCAGTCCTCTTGTACTTAAGTCGGCATTGTGACTTTTGAATTTAATTTCGATGAAATATCTGTGTTTCATTGTCAATAAGAAGGTCCATGGGATACAGTAAACCTGAAGTCAAGCATCGTAATCTAAAACTGGACTCACAGGAGAGGTTCAAATCATAGAAAGTTAGTGTCCGTCCTCTTGTAGTTATGTCGGCATTGTGCCTTTATAAGTTAATTCCGATGCAATTTCTGTGTTTCATTGTCAATAAGAAGGTCCAAGGGATACAGTAAACCTTAAGTGATGCATCGGAATCTAAAACTTGACTCACAGGAGAGGTTCAAATCATAGAAAGTTAGAGTGTCAGTCCCCCTGTACTTAAGTTGGCATTGTGCCTTTTGTATTTAATTCCGATGCAATTTCTGTGTTTCATCGTCAATAAAAATGTCCAAGGGATACAGTAAACCTGAAGTGAAGCATCGGAATCTAAAACTGGACTCACAGGAGAGGTTCAAATCATAGAAAGTGAGAGTGTCAGTCCTCTAGTAATTAAGTCGGCATTTTTCCTTTTGTATTAAATTCGGATGCAATTTCTGTGTTTCATCGTCAATAAGAAGGTCCAAGGGATACAGTAAACCTGAAGTGAAGCATCGGAATGTAAAACAGGACTCACAGGAGAGGTTCAAATCATAGAAAGTAAGAGTGTCAGTCCTCTTGTACTTAAGTCGGCATTGTGCCTTTTGTATTCAATTCGGATGCAATGTCGGTGTTTCATCGTCAATAAGAAGGTCCAAGGGATACAGTAAACCAGAAGTGAAGCATCGGGATCTAAAACTGGACTCACAGGAGGGGTTCAAATCATAGGAAGTTCAAGTGTCAGTCCTCTTGCACTTAAGTCGGAATTGTGCCTTTTGAATTATTATTCCGATTTAATTACTGTGTTTCATCGACAATAAGAAGTTCCAAGGTATACAGTAAACCTGTAGTGAAGCATCGGAATCTAAAACTGGACTCACAGGAAAGTTTCATATTATAGATAGTTAGTGTGTCAGTCCTCTTGTACTTAAGTCGGCATTGTGCCTTTTGTATTAAATTCGGATGCAATTTTTTTGTTTCATCATCAACAAGAAGGTCCAAGGGATACAGTAAACCAGAAGTGAAGCATCGGAATCTAAAACTGGACTCACAGGAGAGGTTCAAATCATAGAAAGTTAGAGTGTCAGTCTTCTTGTACTTAAGTCGGCATTGTGCCTTTTGAATTTAATTCGGATGCAATTTCTGTGTTTCATTGTCAATAAGAAGGTCCTAGGTATACAGGAAACCTGAAGTCAAGCATCAGAATCTAAAACTGGACTCACAGGAGAGGTTCAAATCATATTAAGCGAGAGTGTCAGTCCTCTTGTACTTAAGTCGGCATTGTTCCGTTTGTATTAAATTCGGATGCAATTTCTGTGTTTCATCATCAATAAGAAGGTACAAGGGATACAGTAAACCTGAAGTGAAGCATCGGAATCTAAAACTGGACTCACCGTAGCGGTTCAAATCATAGAAAGTTAGAGTGTCACTCCTCTTGTACTTATGTCGGCATTGCGCCTTTTGTATTAAATTCGGATGCTATTTCTGTGTTCCATCGTCAATAAGAAGGTACAAGATATACAGTAAACCTGAAGTGAGTTATCGGATTCTAAAACTGGTCTCACAGGAGAGGTTCAAATCATAGAAAATTAGAGCGTCAGTCATCTTGTACTTAAGTCGGCATTGTGCCTTTTCAATTTCATTCCGATGCAATTTCTGTGCTTCATCGTCAATAAGAAGGTCCATGGTATACAGTAAACCTGAAGTGTAGCATCGGATTCTATAACTGGACTCACAGGAGAGATTGAAATCATAGAAAGTTAGAGTGTCGGTCCTTTTGTACTTAAGTCGTCATTGTGCCTTTTGTATTAAATTCGGAAGCAATTTCTGTGTTTCATCGTCAATAAGAAGGTCCAAGGGATACAGTAAACCTGAAGTGAAGCATCGGAATCTAAAACTGGATTCACAGTGGAGGTTCAAATCATAGATAGTTGGAGTGTCTTTCCTCTGCTACATAAGTCGGCATTGTGCCTTTTGAATTTAATTCCGAAGCAATATCTGTTCTTCATCGCAATAAGAATGTCCAAGGTATACAGTAAACTTGAAGTGTAACATCCGGATCTAAAACTGGACTCACAGGAGAGGTTCAAATCATAGTAAGTTAGTGTCAGTCCTCTAGTACTTAAGTCGGCATTGTGCCTTTTGAATTTAATTCCGATGCTATTTCTGTGTTTCAACGTCAATAAGAAGGTCCAAGATATACAGTAAACCTGAAGTGAAGCATCGGAATCTAAAACTGGACTCACAGGAGAGGTTCAAATCATAGAAAGTGAGAGTGTCAGTCCTCTTGTACTGAAGTCGTCATTGTGCCTTTTGTATTACATTCGGATGCTTTTTCTGTGTTTCATCGTCAATAAGAAGGTCCAAGGGATACAGTAAACCTGAAGTGAAGCAACGGAGTCTAAAACTGGACTCACAGGAGAAGTTTAAATCATAGAAAGTTAGAGTGTCAGTCCTCTTGTACTTAAGTCGGCATTGTGCCTTTTGAATTTAATTCTGAAGCAACGTCTGTCCTCCATCGTCAATAAGAAGGCCCAAGGTATACAGTAAACCTGATGTGAAGCATCCAAATATAAAACTGGACTCACAGGAGAGGTTCAAATCATAGAATGATAGAGTGTCAGTCCTCATCTACTTAAGTCGACATTGTGCCTTTTGAATTGAAATCCGATGCAATTACTGTGTTTCATCGTCAATAAGAAGGTCCAAGGTATACAGTGAACCTGAAGTGAAGCATTGGAATCTAAAACTAGACTCACAGGAGAGGTTCAAATCATAGAAGAGTTAGAGTGTCAGTCCTCATGTACTTAAGTCAGCATTGTGCATTTTGTATTAAATTGGGATACAATTTCTGTGCTTCATCGTCAATAACAAGGTCCACGGGATACAGTAGACCTGAAGTGAAGCATCGGAATCTAAAACTGTACTCACTGGAGAGGTTCAAATCATAGACATTTAGAGTGTCACTCCTCTTGTAATTAAGTCGGCACTGTGCCTTTTGAATTTAATTCCGAAACAATTTCTGAGCTTCATCGTCAATAAGAGGGTCCAATGTATACAGTAAACGTGAAGTGAAGCATCGGAATCTAAAACTGGACTCACAGGAGAGGCTGAAATCATAGAGAGTTTGAGTGTCAGTCCTCTTGTACTTAAGTCGGCATAGTGCCTTTTGAATTTAATTCCGATGGAATTTCTGTGTTTCATCGTCAATACGAAGGTAAAAGGGATACAGTAAACCTGAAGTTAAGCTTCGGAATCTAAAACTTGACTCACAGGAGAGGTTCAAATCATAGAAATTTAGAGCGTCAGTCCTCTTGTAGTTAAGACGGCATTGTGCCTTTTGAATTTAATTCCGATGCAATTTCTGTGTTTCACTGTCAATAAGAAGGTCCAAGGGATACAGTAAACCTGAATAGAAGGATCGTAATCTAAAACTGGACTCACAGGAGAAATTCAAATCATAGAAAGTTAGAGTGTCTGCCCTCCTGTACTTAAGTCGGCATTGTGCCTTTTGTATTTAATACCGATGCAATTTCTGTATTTCATCGTCAATAAGAATGTCCAAGGGATTCAGTAACCCTGTAGTGAAGCATCGGAATCTAAAACATGACTCACAGGAGAGATTCAAATAATAGAAAGTTAGAATGTCAGTCCTCTTGTACTTAACTATGCATTGTGCCTTTCGTATTAAATTCGGATGCAATTTATGTGTTTCCTAGTCAATAAGACGGTCCATGGGATACAGTATACCTTAAGTGAATCATCGGAATCTAAAACTGGACTCACTGGACAGGTTCAAATCATAGAAAATTAGAGCGTCAGTCATCTTGTACTTAAGTCGGCATTGTGCTTTTTCAATTTCATTCCGATGCAATTTCTGTGCTTCATCGTCAATAAGAATGTCCATGGTTTACAGCAAACCTGAAGTGTAGCATCGGAATCTAAAACTGGACTCAAAGGAGACGTTCAAATCATAGAAAGTTAGAGTGTCAGTCCCCTTGTACTGAAGTCGTCATTGTGACTTTTGAATTTAATTCCGATGCAATTTCTGTGTTTCATCGTCAATAAGAAGGTCCAAGGAATACAGTGAACTTGAAGTGAAGCATCGGAAATTAAAACTGGACTCACAGGAGAGGTTCAAATCATAGAAAATTAGAGTGTCAGTCCACTTGTAGTGAAGTCGGCATTGTGCCTTTTGAATGTAATTCCGATGCAATTACTGTGCTTCATCGTCAATATGAAGGTCCCTGGGATACAGTAAACCTGAAGTGAAGCGTCAGAATCTAAAACTAGACTCACAGGAGACGTTCAAATCATAGAAAGTTAGAGTGTCAGTCTTCTTGTACTTAAGACGGCATTGTGCCTTTTGAATTTAATTCCGATGCAATTTCTGTGCTTCATCGTCAACAAGAAGGTAAAAGGGATACAGTAAACGTGAAGTGAAGCATCGGAATCTAAATCTGGACTCACAGGAGTGGTTCAAAACATATAAAGTTAAAGTGTCAGTCCTCTTGTACTTAAGTCGGCATTGTGCCTTTTGAATTTAATTCCGATGCAATTTCTGTGCTTCATACGCAATAAGAAGGTCCAAGGGATACACTAAACCTGAAGTGAAGCATCGGAATTTAAAACTGGACTCACCGGAAAAGTTCAAATCATAGAAAGTTAGAGTGTCAGTCCTCTTGTATTTAAGTCGGCATTGTGCCTTTTGAATTAAGTTCCGAAGCAATTTCTGTGCTTCATCGTCAATAAGAAGGTCCAAGGCTTACAGTATACCTGAAGTGAAGCATCCGAATCTAAAACTGGACACACAGGAGAGGTACAAATCATAGAAAGTTAGAGTGTCAGTCCTCCTGTACTTATGTCGGCCATGTGCATTTTGAATTTAATTCCGATGCAAGTTCTGTGTTTCATCGTCAATAAGAAGATCTGAGGGATACAATGAACCTGAAGTGAAGCATCGGAATCTAAAACTGAACTCACAGGAGAGGTTCAAATCATAGAAAGTTAGAGTGTCAGTCCTCTTGTACTTAAGTCGGCATTGTGCCTTTTGAATTTAATTCCGATGCAATTTCTGTGTTTCATCGTCAATAAGAAGGTCCAAGGGATACAGTAAACCTAAAGTGAAGCATCGGAATCTAGAACTGGACTGACAGCAGAGGTTCAAATCATAGAATGTTAGAGTGTCAGTCCTCCTGTACATAAGTCGGCATTGTGCCTTTTGAATTTAATTCGGATGCAATTTCTGTGTTTCATCGTCAATAAGAACGTAGAAGGGATTCAGTAAACCTAAAGTGAAGCATCGGAATCTAAAACTGGACTGACAGCAGAGGTTCAAATCATAGAATGTTAGATTGTCAGTCCTCCTGTACTTAAGGCGGCATTGTGCCTTTTGAATTTAATTCTGAAGCAACGTCTGTCCTCCACCGTCAATAAGAAGGTCCAAGGTATACAGTATACCTGATGTGAAGCATCCGAATATAAAACTGGACTCACAGGAGAGGTTCAAATCATAGAATGATAGTCCTCATCTACTTAAGTCGGCATTGTGCCTTTTGAATTGAATTCCGATGCAATTACTGTGTTTCATCGTCAATAAGAAGGTCCAAGGTATACAGTGAACCTGAAGTGAAGCATTGGAATCTAAAACTAGACTCACAGGAGAGGTTCAAATCATACATGAGTTAGAGTGTCAGTCGTCATGTACTTAAGTCAGCATTGTGCATTTTGTTACAAATTGGGATACAATTTCTGTCCTTCATCGTCAATAACAAGGTCCACGGTATACAGTAGACCTGAAGTGAAGCAACGGAATCTAAAACTGGACTCACAGGAGAGGTTCAAATCATTGAAAGTGAGAGTGCCAGTCCTCTTGTACTTAAGTCGGCTTTGTGCCTTTTGTATTAAATTCGGATCCAATTTCTTTGTTTCATCGTCAATAAGAAGGTCCAAGGGATACAGTAAACCTGAAGTGAAGCATCGGAATATAAAACTGGACTCACAGGAGAGGTTCAAATCATAGAAATTTAGAGTGTCACTCCTCTTGTAATTAAGTCGGCACTGTGCCTTTTGAATTTAATTCCGAAACAATTTCTGTGCTTCATCGTCAATAAGAGGGTCCAATGTATACAGTAAACCTGAAGTGAAGCATCGAAATCTAAAACTGGACTCACAGGAGAGGCTCAAATCATAGAAAGTTTGAGTGTCAGTCCTCTTGTACTTAAGTCGGCATAGTGCCTTTTGATTTTAATTCCGATGGAATTTCTGTGTTTCATCGTCAATACGAAGGTAAGAGGGATACAGTAAACCTGAAGTTAAGCTTCGGAATCTAAAACTTGACTCACAGGAGAGGTTCAAATCATAGAAATTTAGAGCGTCAGTCCTCTTGTAGTTAAGACGGCATTGTGCCTTTTGAATTTAATTCCGATGCAATTTCTGTGTTTCACTGTCAATAAGAAGGTCCAAGGGATACAGTAAACCTGAATAGAAGCATCGTAATCTAAAATTGGACTCACAGGAGAGGTTCAAATCATAGAAAGTTAGAGTGTCTGCCCTCCTGTACTTAAGTCGGCATTGTGCCTTTTGTATTTAATACCGATGCAATTTCTGTGTTTCATCGTCAATAAGAATGTCCAAGGGATACAGTAAACCTGTAGTGAAGCATCGGAATCTAAAACATGACTCACAGGAGAGATTCAAATAATAGAAAGTTAGAATGTCAGTCCTCTTGTACTTAACTCGGCATTGTGCCTTTCGTATTAAATTCGGATGCAATTTCTGTGTTTCCTCGTCAATAAGACGGTCCATGGGATACAGTATACCTTAAGAGAATCATCGGATTCTAAAACTGGACTCTCTGGACAGGTTCAAATCATAGAAAATTAGAGCGTCAGTCATCTTGTACTTAAGTCGGCATTGTGCTTTTTCAATTTCATTCCGATGCAATTTCTGTGCTTCATCGTCAATAAGAATGTCCATGGTATACAGTAAACCTGAAGTGTAGCATCGGAATCTAAAACTGGACTCAAAGGAGACGTTCAAATCATAGAAAGTTAGAGTGTCAGTCCCCTTGTACTGAAGTCGTAATTGTGCCTTTTGAATTTAATTCCGATGCAATTTCTGTGTTTCATCGTCAATAAGAAGGTCCAAGGTATACAGTAAACTTGAAGTTTAGCATCGGAAATTAAAACTGGACTCACAGGAGAGGTTCAAATCATAGAAAATTAGAGTGTCAGTCCACTTGTAGTGAAGTCGGCATTGTGCCTTTTGAATGTAATTCCGATGCAATTACTGTGCTTCATCGTCAATAAGAAGGTCCCTGGGATACAGTAAACCAGAAGTGAAGCGTCAGAATCTAAAACTAGACTCACAGGAGACGTTCAAATCATAGAAAGTTTTAGTGTCTGTCCTCTTGTAATTAAGTCGGCAATGTGCCTTTTGAATTTAATTCCGATGCAATTTCTGTGCTTCATCGTCAATAAGAAGGTAAAAGGGATACAGTAAACCTGAAGTGAAGCATCGA
Source organism: Schistocerca americana (assembly GCF_021461395.2). Classification (NCBI taxonomy): domain Eukaryota; kingdom Metazoa; phylum Arthropoda; class Insecta; order Orthoptera; family Acrididae; genus Schistocerca; species Schistocerca americana. The sequence continues at coordinate 4,572,418 of NW_025725917.1, read as the reverse complement.
AATCTAAAACTGGACTCACAGGAGAGGTTCAAATCATAGAAAGTTAGAGTGTCAGTCCTCTTGTACTTAAGTCGGCATTGTGCCTTTTGTATTACATTCGGATGCTATTTCTGTGTTTCATCGTCAATAAGAACGTCCAAGGGATACAGTAAATCTGAGGTGAAGCATCGGAATCTAAAACTGGACTCACAGGAAACGTTCAAATCATAGAAAGTTAGAGTGTCAGTCCTCTTGTACTTCAGTCGGCATTGTGCCTTTTGAATTTAATTCCGAAGCAATATCTGTGCTTCATCGTCAATAAGAAGTTCCAAGGCATACAGTAAACCTGAAGTGAAGCATCCGAATCTAAAACTGAACTCACAGGAGAGGTTCAAATCATAGAAAGTTAGAGTGTCAGTCCTCTTGTACTTAAGTCGGCATTGTGCCTTTTGAATTTAATTCCGATGCAATTTCTGTGTTTCATCGTCAATAAGAAGGTCCAAGGGATACAGTAAACCTAAAGTGAAGCATCGGAATCTAAAACTGGACTGACAGCAGAGGTTCAAATCATAGAATGTTAGAGTGTCAGTCCTCCTGTACATAAGTCGGCATTGTGCCTTTTGAATTTAATTCCGATGCAATTTCTGTGTTTCATCGTCAATAAGAACGTAGAAGGGATTCAGTAAACCTAAAGTGAAGCATCGGAATCTAAAACTGGACTGACAGCAGAGGTTCAAATCATAGAATGTTAGATTGTCATTCCTCCTGCACTTAAGGCGGCATTGTGCCTTTTGAATTTAATTCCGATGCAATTTCTGTGTTTCATCGTCACTAAGAACGTCCAAGGGATACAGTAAACCTGAGGTGAAGAAGCGGAATCTAAAACTGGACTCACAGGAGAGGTACAAATCATAGAAAGTGAGAGTGTCAGTCCTCTAGTACTGAAGTCGTCATTGTGCCTTTTGTATTACATTCGGATGCTATTTCTGTGTTTCATCGTCAATAAGAACGTCCAAGGGATACAGTAAACCTGAAGTGAAGCATCGGAGTCTAAACCTGGATTCACAGGAGAAGTTTGAATCATAGAAAGTTAGAGTGTCAGTCCTCTTGTACTTAAGTCGGCATTGTGCCTTTTGAATTTAATTCTGAAGCAACGTCTGTCCTCCACCGTCAATAAGAAGGTCCAAGGTATACAGTAAACCTGATGTGAAGCATCCGAATATAAAACTGGACTCACAGGAGAGGTTCAAATCATAGAATGATAGTCCTCATCTACTTAAGTCGGCATTGTGCCTTTTGAATTGAATTCCGATGCAATTACTGTGTTTCATCGTCAATAAGAAGGTCCAAGGCATACAGTGAACCTGAAGTGAAGCATTGGAATCTAAAACTAGACTCACAGGAGAGGTTCAAATCATACATGAGTTAGAGTGTCAGTCCTCATGTACTTAAGTCAGCATTGTGCATTTTGTTATAAATTGGGATACAATTTCTGTCCTTCATCGTCAATAACAAGGTCCACGGGATACAGTAGACCTGAAGTGAAGCAACGGAATCTAAAACTGGACTCACAGGAGAGGTTCAAATCATTGAAAGTGAGAGTGCCAGTCCTCTTGTACTTAAGTCGGCTTTGTGCCTTTTGTATTAAATTCGGATCCAATTTCAGTGTTTCATCGTCAATAAGAAGGTCCAAGGGATACAGTAAACCTGAAGTGAAGCATCGGAATATAAAACTGGAATCACAGGAGAGGTTCAAATCATAGAAATTTAGAGTGTCACTCCTCTTGTAATTAAGTCGGCACTGTGCCTTTTGAATTTAATACCGAAACAATTTCTGTGCTTCATCGTCAATAAGAGGGTCCAATGCATACAGTAAACCTGAAGTGAAGCATCGAAATCTAAAACTGGACTCACAGGAGAGGCTGAAATCATAGAGAGTTTGAGTGTCAGTCCTCTTGTACTTAAGTCGGCATAGTGCCTTTTGATTTTAATTCCGATGGAATTTCTGTGTTTCATCGTCAATACGAAGGTAAAAGGGATACAGTAAACCTGAAGTTAAGCTTCGGAATCTAAAACTTGACTCACAGGAGAGGTTCAAATCATAGAAATTTAGAGCGTCAGTCCTCTTGTAGTTATGACGGCATTGTGCCTTTTGAATTTAATTCCGATGCAATTTCTGTGTTTCACTGTCAATACGAAGGTCCAAGGGATACAGTAAACCTGAATAGAAGCATCGTAATCTAAAACTGGACTCACAGGAGAGGTTCAAATCATAGAAAGTTAGAGTGTCTGCCCTCCTGTACTTAAGTCGGCATTGTACCTTTTGTATTTAATACCAATGCAATTTCTGTGTTTCATCGTCAATAAGAATGTCCAAGGGATACAGTAAACCTGTAGTGAAGCATCGGAATCTAAAACATGACTCACAGGAGAGATTCAAATAATAGAAAGTTACAATGTCAGTCCTCTTGTACTTAACTCGGCATTGTGCCTTTCGTATTAAATTCAAATGCAATTTCTGTGTATCCTCGTAAATAAGACGGTCCATGGGATACAGTATACCTTAAGTGAATCATCGGATTCTAAAACTGGACTCACTGGACAGGTTCAAATCATAGAAAATTAGAGCGTCAGTCATCTTGTACTTAAGTCGGCATTGTGCTTTTTCAATTTCATTCCGATGCAATTTCTGTGCTTCATCGTCAATAAGAATGTCCATGGTATACAGTAAACCTGAAGTGTAGCATCGGAATCAAAAACTGGACTCAAAGGAGACGTTCAAATCATAGAAAGTTAGAGTGTCAGTCCCCTTGTACTGAAGTAGTCATTGTGCCTTTTGAATTTAATTCCGATGCAATTTCTGTGTTTCATCGTCAATAAGAAGGTCCAAGGTATACAGTAAACTTGAAGTTTAGCATCGGAAATTAAAACTGGACTCACAGGAGAGGTTCAAATCATAGAAAATTAGAGTGTCAGTCCACTTGTAGTGAAGTCGGCATTGTGCCTTTTGAATGTAATTCCGATGCAATTACTGTGCTTCATCGTCAATAAGAAGGTCCCTGGGATACAGTAAACCTGAAGTGAAGCGTCAGAATCTAAAACTAGACTCACAGGAGACGTTCAAATCATAGAAAGTTAGAGTGTCAGTCCTCTTGTACTTAAGTCGGCATTGTGCCTTTTGAATTTAATTCCGATGCAATTTCTGTGCTTCATCGTCAACAAGAAATTAAAAGGGATACAGTAAACGTGAAGTGAAGCATTGGAATCTAAAACTGGACTCACAGGAGTGGTTCAAATCATATAAAGTTAAAGTGTCAGTCCTCTTGTACTTAAGTCGGCATTGTGCCTTTTGAATTTAATTCCGATGCAATTTCTGTGTTTCATCGTCAATAAGAAGATCTGAGGGATACAGTGAACCTGAAGTGAAGCATCGGAATCTAAAACTGAACTCACAGGAGAGGTTCAAATCATAGAAAGTTAGAGTGTCAGTCCTCTTGTACTTAAGTCGGCATTGTGCCTTTTGAATTTAATTCCGATGCAACTTCTGTGTTTCATCGTCAATAAGAACGTAGAAGGGATTCAGTAAACCTAAAGTGAAGCATCGGAATCTAAAACTGGACTGACAGCAGAGGTTCAAATCATAGAATGTTAGATTGTCAGTCCTCCTGTACTTAAGGCGGCATTGTGCCTTTTGAATTTAATTCCGATGAATTTCTGTGTTTCATCGTCAATAAGAATGTCCAAGGCATACAGTAAACCTGAGGTGAAGAAGCGGAAACTATAACTGGACTCACAGGAGAGGTTCAAATCATAGAAAGTTTTAGTGTCTGTCCTCTTGTAATTAAGTCGGCAATGTGCCTTTTGAATTTAATTCCGATGCAATTTCTGTGCTTCATCGTCAATAAGAAGGTAAAAGGGATACAGTAAACCTGAAGTGAAGCATCGGAATCTAAAACTGGACTCACAGGAGGGGTTCAAATCATAGAAAGTTAGAGTGTCAGTCCTCTAACTTATGTCGGCATTGTGCCTTTTGAATTTAATTCCGATGCAATTTCTGTGCTTTATCCGCAATAAGAAGGTCCAATGAATACACTAAACCTGAAGTGAAGCATCGGAATCTAAAACTGGACTCACAGGAAACGTTCAAATCATAGAAAGTTAGAGTGTCAGTCCTCTTGTACTTCAGTCGGCATTGTGCCTTTTGAATTTAATTCCGAAGCAATATCTGTGCTTCATCGTCAATAAGAAGTTCCAAGGCATACAGTAAACCTGAAGGGAAGCATCCGAATCTAAAACTGGACTCACAGGAGAGGTACATATCATAGAAAGTTAGAGCGTCAATCCTCTTATACTTAAGTCGGCATTGTGCCTTTTGAATTTAATTCCAATGCAATTTCTGTGTTTAATCGTCAATAAGAAGATCCATGGGATACAGTGAACCTGAAGTGAAGCATCGGAATCTAAAACTGGACTCACAGGAGATGTTCAAATGATAGAAAGTTAGAGTGTCCGTCCTCTTGTACATAAGTCAGCATTGTGCCTTTTGTATTAAATTCGGATGCAATTTCTGTGCTTCATCAACAATAAGAACGTCCAAGGGATGCAGTAGACCAGAAGTGAAGCATCGGAATCTAAAACTGGACTCACAAGATAGGTTCAAATCATAGAAAGTGAGAGTGTCAGTCCTCTTGTACTTAAGTCGGCATTTTGCCATTTGTATTAAATTCGGATGCAATTTCTGTGTTTCATCGTCAATAAGAAGGTCCTAGGGATACAGTAAACCTGAAGTGAAGCATCGGAATCTATAACTGGACTCACAGGAGAGGTTCAAATCATAGAAAGTTAGAGTGTCAGTCCTCATGTACTTAAGTCGGCATTGTGCCTTTCGAATTTAATTCCGAAGCAATTTCTGTGCTTCATCGTCAATAAGAAGGTCGCAGGGATACAGTAAACCTGAAGTGAAGCATCGGAATCTAAAACTGGACTCACAGGAGAGGTTCAAATCATAGTAAGTGAGAGTGTCAGTCCTCTTGTACTTAAGTCGGCATTGTGCCTTTTGTATTAAATTCGGATGCAATTTCTGTGTTTCATCGTCAATAAGCAGGTCGAAGGGATACTGTAAACCTGAAGTGAAGGATCGGAATCTAAAACTGTACTCTCAGGAGGAATTCAAATCATAGAATGTTTGAGTGTCACTCCTCTTGTACTTATGTCGGCACTGTGCTTTTGAATTTAATTGCGATGCTATTTCTGTGCTTCATCGTCAATAAGAAGTGTCTAAGGGATACAGTAAACCTGAAGTGAAGCATCGGAATCTAAACCTGGACTCACAGGAGAGATTCAAATCGTAGAAGGTTAGAATGTCAGTCCTCTTGTACTTAAGTCGGCATTGTGCCTTTTGAATTTAATTCCGATGCAATTTCTGTGTTTCATCGACAAAAAGAAGGTCCAAGGGATACAGTAAATCTGAAGTGAAGCTTCGGACTCTAAAACTGGACTCACAGTAGAGGTTCAAATCATAGGAAGTTAGTGTGTCAGTCCTCTTGTACTTAAGTCGGCATTGTGCTTTTGTATTAAATTCGGATGCAATTTCTGTATTTCATCGTCAATAAGAAGGTCCAGGGGATACAGTAAACCTGAAGTGAAGCATCGGAATCTAAAAGTGGACTCCCAGGAGAAGTTCAAATCATTGAAAGTTAGAGTGTCAGTCCTCTTGTAGTTAAGTCGGCATTGTGCCTTTAGAATTTAATTCCGATGCAATTTCTGTGCTTCATCGTCATTAAGAAGGTCCCTGAGATACAGGAAACCTGAATTGGGGCATCGGAATCAAAAACTGGTCTCACAGGACAGGTTCAAATCATAGAAAGTTAGAGTGTCAGTCCTCATGTACTTAAGTCGGCATTGTGCCTTTCGAATTTAATTCCGAAGCAATATCTGTGCTTCATCGTCAATAAGAAGGTCCCAGGGATACAGTAAACCTGATGTGAAGCATCGGAATCTATAACTGGACTCACAGGAGAGAATCAAATCATAGAATGTTAGTGTGTCAGTCCTCCCGTACTTAAGTCGGCATTGTGACTTTTGAATTTAATTCCGATGCAATTTCTGTGCTTCATCGTCAATAAGAAGTGTCCAAGGGATACAGTAAACCTGAAGTGAAGCATCGGAATCTAAAACAGGACTCACAGGAGAGGTTCAAATCATAGAAGGTTAGAGTGTCAGTCCTGTTGCACTTAAGATGGCATTGTGCCTTTTGAATTTAATTCCGATGCACTTTCTGTGTTTCATCGCCAATAAGAAGGTCCAAGGTATACAGTGAACCTGAAGTGAAGAATCGGAATCTAAAACTGGACTCACAGGAGAGATTCAAATCATAGCAAGTTAGAGTGGCAGTCTGCTTGTACTTAAGTCAGCATTGTGCCTTTTGTATTAAATTCGGATGCAATTTCTGTGCTCCATCGTCATTAAGAAGGTCCAAGGTATACAGTAGACCTGAAGTGAAGCATCGGAATCTAAAACTGTACTCACAGAGGAGTTTCATATCATACAAAGTGAGAGTGTCAGTCCTCTTGTACTTAAGTCGGCACTGTGCCTTTTGAATTTAATTCCGATGCAATTTCTGTGCTTTATCGTCAATAAGAAGGTCCAAGGGATACAGTAAACCTGAAGTGAAGCATCGAAATCTACAACTGGACTCACAGGACAGGTTTAAATCATGGAAAGTTAGAGTATCTGTCCCCTTGTACTTAAGTCGTCATTGTGCCTTTTGAATTTAATTCCGATGCAATTTCTGTGTTCCCTCGTCAATACGAAGGTCCAAGGGATACAGCAGACCTGAAGTGAAGCTTCGGATTCTATAACTGGGCTCACAGGTGAGTTTCAAATCATAGAAAGTTAGAGTGTCAGTCCTCTTGTACGTAAGTCGTCATTGTGCCTTTTGTATTAAATTCGGATGCAATTTCTGTGTTTAATCGTCAATATGAAGGTCCAAGGGATACAGTAAACCTGAAGTGAAGCATCTGAATCAAAACTGGACTCACTGGAGAGGCTCAAATCATAGAAAGTTAGAGTGTCGGTCCTTTTATACTTAAGTCGTTATTGTGCCTTTTGTATTATATTCAGATGCAATTTCTGTCTTTTATCGTCAATAAGAAGGTCCAAGGTATATGGTGAACCTGAAGTGGGGCATCGGAATCAAAAACTGCTCTCACAGGAGAGGTTCAAATCATAGAAAGTTAGAGTGTCAGTCCTCATTTACTTAAGTCGGCATTGAGCCTTTCGAATCTAATTCCGAAGCAATTTCTGTGCTTCATCGTCAATAAGAAGGTCCCAGGGATACAGTAAACCTGAAGTGAAGCATCGGAATCTAAAACTGGACTCACAGGAGGGAATCAAATCATAGAATGTTAGTGTGTCAGTCCTCCCGTACTTAAGTCGGCATTGTGACTTTTGAATTTAATTCCGATGCAATTTCTGTGCTTCATCGCCAATAAGAAGTGTCCAAGGGATACAGTAAACCTGAAGTGAAGCATCGGAATCTAAAACAGGACTCACAGGAGAGGTTCAAATCATAGAAGGTTAGAGTGTCAGTCCTCTTGTACTTAAGTCGGCATTGTGAATTTTGAATTTAAGTCCGATGCACTTTCTGTGTTTCATCGTCAATAAGAAGGTCCAAGGTATACAGTAAACCTGAAGTGAAGAATCGGAATCTAAAACTGCACTCACAGGAGAGGTTCAAATCATAGAAAGTTAGAGTGGCAGTCCGCTTGTACTTAAGTCAGCATTGTGCCTTTTGTATTAAATTCGGATGCAATTTCTGTGCTCCATCGTCATTAAGAAGGTCCAAGGTATACAGTAGACCTGAAGTGAAGCATCGGAATCTAAAACTGTACTCACAGAGGAGTTTCAAATCATACAAAGTGAGAGTGTCAGTCCTCTTTTACTTAAGTCACCACTGTGCCTTTTGGATTTAATTCCGATGCAATTTCTGTGCTTCATCGTCAATAAGAAGGTCCAAGGGATACAGTAAACCTGAAGTGAAGCCTCGAAATCTACAACTGGACTCACAGGACAGGTTCAAATCATGGAAAGTTAGAGTGTCTGTCCCCTTGTACTTAGGTCGTCATTGTGCCTTTTGAATTTAATTCCGATGCAATTTCTGTGTTCCCTCGTCAATACGGAGGTCCAAGGGATACAGCAAACCTGAAGTGAAGCTTCGGATTCTATAACTGGACTCACAGGTGATGTTCAAATCATAGAAAGTTAGAGTGTCAGTCCTCTTGTACTTAAGTCGTCATTGTGCCTTTTGTATTAAATTCGGATGCAATTTCTGTGTTTAATCGTCAATATGAAGGTCCAAGGGATACAGTAAACCTGAAGTGAAGCATCGGAATCAAAACAAGACTCACAGGAGAGGCTCAAATCATAGAAAGTTAGAGTGTCAATCCTCTCCTACTTAAGTCGGCATTGTGCCTTTTGTATTAAATTCGGATGCATTTTCTGTGCTTCATCGGCAGTAAGAAGGTCCAAGGGATATAGTAGACCTGAAGTGAAGCATCGGAATCTAAAACTAGACTCACAGGAGAGGTTCAAATCATAGAAAGTGAGTGTGTCAGTCCTCTTGAACTTAAGTCGGCTTTGTGCCTTTTGTATTAAATTCGGATGCAATTTCTGTGTTTCATCGTCAATAAGAAAGTCCAAGGGATACAGTAAACCTGAAGTGAAGCATCGGAATCCTAAACTGGACTCACAAGAGAGGTTCAAATCATAGAAAGTTAGAGTGCCACTCCTCTTGTACTTAAGTCGGCATTGTGCCGTTTGAATTTAATTCCGATGCAGTTTTCGTGCTTCATCGTCAATAAGAAGGTCATAGGGATACAGTAAACCTGAAGTGAAGCATCGGAATCTAAAACTGGACTCACAGGAGAGGTTCAAATCATAGAAAGTTAGAGTGTCAGGCCTCTTGTACTTGAGTCGGCATTGTGCCTTCTGAATTTAATTCCGATGCAATTTCTGTGTTTCATCGTCAATGAGAAGGTCCAAGGGATACAGTAAACCTGAAGTGAAGCATAGGATTCTAAAACTGGACTGACAGGAGAGGTTCAAATCATAGAAAGTTTGAGTGTCAGCACTCCTGTACCTAAGTCGGCATTATGAATTTGGATTTAATTCCGATGAAATTTCTGTGCTTCATCGACAATAAGAAGATCCAAGGCATAAAGTAAACCTGAAGTGAAGCATCAGTATCTAAAACTGGACTTACAGGAGAGGTTCAAATCATAGAAAGTTAGAGTGTAATTCCTCTTGTACGTAAGTCGGCATTGTGCTCTTTGAATTTAATTCCGATGCAATTTCTGTGCTTCATCGTTAATAAGAAGGTCCAAGGGATACACTAAACCTGAAGTGAAGCATCGGAATCTTAAACTGCACTCACAGGAGCGGTTCAAATCATAGAAAGTTAGAGTGTCGGTTCTTTTGTTTTTATGTCGTCAATGTGCCATTTGTATTAAATTCGGATGCAATTTCTGTGCTTCATCGTCAATAAGAAGGCCCAAGGTATATGGTGAACCTGAAGTGAAGCATCGGATTCTTAAAACTGGACTAACAGGAGAGGTTCAAATCACAGAAAGTTAGAGTGTCTGTGCTCTCGTACTTAAGTTGACATTGTGCCTTTTGAGTTAAATTGCGATGCAATTTCTGTGCTTCATAGTCAATAATAAGGTCCAACGTATACAGTAAACCTGAAGTGAATCATCCGAAACTAAAACTGGAATCACAGGAGAGGTTCAAATCATAGAAATTTACAGTGTCAGTCCTCTTGTACTTAAGTCGGCATTGTGCCTTTTGAATTTCATTCCGATGGAATTTCTGTATTTCATCGTCAATAAGAAGATCCAAGGTATACAGTGAACATGAAGTGAAGCATCGGAATTTAAAACTGGACTCACAGGAGAGGTTCAAATCATAGAAAGTTAGAGTGTCAGTCCTCTTGTAGTTAAGTCGGCATTGTGCCTTTAGAATTTAATTCCGATGCAATATCTGTGCTTCATCGTCATTAAGAAGGTCCCTGAGATACAGTAAACTTGAAGTGGGGCATCGGAATCAAAAACTGGTCTCACAGGAGAGGTTCAAATCATAGAAAGTTAGAGTGTCAGTCCTCATTTACTTAAGTCGGCATTGAGCCTTTCGAATTTAATTCCGAAGCAATTTCTGTGCTTCATCGTCAATAAGAAGGTCCCAGGGATACAGTAAACCTGAAGTGAAGCATCGGAATCTAAAACTGGACTCACAGGAGAGAATCAAATCATAGAATGTTAGTGTGTCAGTCCTCCCGTACTTAAGTCGGCATTGTGACTTTTGAATTTAATTCCGATGCAATTTCTGTGCTTCATCGCCAATAAGAAGTGTCCAAGGGATACAGTAAACCTGAAGTGAAGCATCGGAATCTAAAACAGGACTCACAGGAGAGGTTCAAATCATAGAAGGTTAGAGTGTCAGTCCTCTTGTACTTAAGTCGGCATTGTGAATTTTGAATTTAAGTCCGATGCACTTTCTGTGTTTCATCGTCAATAAGAAGGTCCAAGGTATACAGTAAACCTGAAGTGAAGAATCGGAATCTAAAACTGCACTCACAGGAGAGGTTCAAATCATAGAAAGTTAGAGTGGCAGTCCGCTTGTACTTAAGTCAGCATTGTGCCTTTTGTATTAAATTCGGATGCAATTTCTGTGCTCCATCGTCATTAAGAAGGTCCAAGGTATACAGTAGACCTGAAGTGAAGCATCGGAATCTAAAACTGTACTCACAGAGGAGTTTCAAATCATACAAAGTGAGAGTGTCAGTCCTCTTGTACTTAAGTCACCACTGTGCCTTTTGGACTTAATTCCGATGCAATTTCTGTGCTTCATCGTCAATAAGAAGGTCCAAGGGATACAGTAAACCTGAAGTGAAGCATCGAAATCTACAACTGGACTCACAGGACAGGTTCAAATCATGGAAAGTTAGAGTGTCTGTCCCCTTGTACTTAAGTCGTCATTGTGCCTTTTGAATTTAATTCCGATGCAATTTCTGTGTTCCCTCGTCAATACGGAGGTCCAAGGGATACAGTAAACCTGAAGTGAAGCTTCGGATTCTATAACTGGACTCACAGGTGATGTTCAAATCATAGAAAGTTAGAGTGTCAGTCCTCTTGTACTTAAGTCGTCATTGTGCCTTTTGTATTAAATTCGGATGCAATTTCTGTGTTTAATCGTCAATATGAAGGTCCAAGGGATACAATAAACCTGAAGTGAAGCATGGGAATCAAAACAAGACTCACAGGAGAGGCTCAAATCATAGAAAGTTAGAGTGACAATCCTCTCCTACTTAAGTCGGCATTGTGCCTTTTCTATTAAATTCGGATGCATTATCTGTGCTTCATCGGCAGTAAGAAGGTCCAAGGGGTATAGTAGACCTGAAGTGAAGCATCGGAATCTAAAACTGGACTCACAGGAGAGGTTCAAATCATAGAAAGTTAGAGTGTCAGGCCTCTTGTACTTAAGTCGGCATTGTGCCGTTTGAATTTAATTCCGATGCAGTTTTCGTGCTTCATCGTCAATAAGAAGGTCATAGGGATACAGTAAACCTGAAGTGAAGCATCGGAATCTAAAACTGGACTCACAGGAGAGGTTCAAATCATAGAAAGTTTGAGTGTCAGCACTCCTGTACCTAAGTCGGCATTATGAATTTTGAATTTAATTCCGATGAGATTTCTGTGCTTCATCGACAATAAGAAGGTCCAAGGGATAAAGTAAACCTGAAGTGAAGCATCAGTATCTAAAACTGGACTTACAGGAGAGGTTCAAATCATAGAAAGTTAGAGTGTAATTCCTCTTGTACGTAAGTCGGCATTGTGCTTTTTGAATTTAATTCCGATGCAATTTCTGTGCTTCATCGTTAATAAGAAGGTCCAAGGGATACACTAAACCTGAAGTGAAGCATCGGAATCTTAAACTGCACTCAAAGGAGCGGTTCAAATCATAGAAAGTTAGAGTGTCGGTTCTTTTGTTTTTATGTCGTCAATGTTCCATTTGTATTAAATTCGGATGCAATTTCTGTGCTTCATCGTCAATAAGAAGGCCCAAGGTATATGGTGAACCTGAAGTGAAGCATCGGATTCTTAAAACTGGACTAACAGGAGAGGTTCAAATCACAGAAAGTTAGAGTGTCTGTGCTCTCGTACTTAAGTTGGCATTGTGCCTTTTGAGTTAAATTCCGATGCAATTTCTGTGCTTCATCGTCAATAATAAGGTCCAACGTATACAGTAAACCTGAAGTGAATCATCCGAAACTAAAACTGGAATCACAGGAGAGGTTCAAATCATAGAAAGTTACAGTGTCAGTCCTCTTGTACTTAAGTCGGCATTGTGCCTTTTGAATTTCATTCCGATGGAATTTCTGTGTTTCATCGTCAATAAGAAGATCCAAGGTATACAGTGAACATGAAGTGAAGCATCGGAATCTAAAACTGGACTCACAGGAGAGGATCAAATCATAGAAATTTAGGGTGTCAGTCCTCTTGTACTTAAGTCGGCATTGTGCCTTTTGAATTTAATTCCGATAAATTTCTGTCCTTCATCGTCAATAAGAAGGTCATAGGGATAAAGTAAACCTGAAGTGAAGCATCGGAATTTAAAACTGGGCTCACAGGAGAGGTTCAAATCATAGAAAGTTAGAGTGTCAGTAGTCTTGTAGTTGAGTCATCATTGTGCCTTTTGAATTTAATTCCGATGCAATTTCTGTGCTTCATCGTCAATAAGAAGGTCCCTGAGATACAGTAAACCTGAAGTGAAGCATCGGAATCTAAAACTGGACTCACAGGAGAGGTTCAAATCATAGAAAGTTAGAGTGTCAGTCCGCTTGTACTTAAGTCAGCATTGTGCCTTTTGTATTAAATTCGGATGCAATTTCTGTGCTCCATCGTCAATAAGAAGGCCCAAGGGATACAGTAGACCTGAAGTGAAGCATCGGAATCTAAAACTGTACCCAATGAAGAGGTTCAAATCATAGAAAGTGAGAGTGTCAGTGCTCTTGTACGTAAGTCGTTATTGTGCCTTTTGTATTAAATTCGGATGCAATTTCTGTGTTTCATCGTCAATAAGAAGGTCCAAGGGATACAGTAAAGCTGAAGTGAAGCATCGGAATCTAAAACTAGACTCACAGGAGAGGTTGAAATCAAAAAAAGTGAGAGTGTCAGTCCTCTTATAGTAAAGTCGGCATTGTGCCTTTAGAATTTAATTCCGATGCAATATCTGCGCTTCATCGTCATTAAGAAGGTAAAAGGTATACAGTGAACCTGAAGTGAAGCATCGGAATCTAAAACTGGACTCACAGGACAGGTTCAAATCATAGAAAGTTAGAGTGTCAGTCCGCTTGTACTTAAGTCAGCATTGTGCCTTTTGTATTAAATTCGGATGCAATTTCTGTGCTCCATCATCAATAAGAAGGTCCAAGGGATACAGTAGACCTAAAGTGAAGCATCGGAATCTAAAACTGTACTCACAGAAGAGGTTCAAATCATAGAAAGTGAGAGTGTCAGTGCTCTTGTACGTAAGTCGTTATTGTGCCTTTTGTATTAAATTAGGATGCAATTTCTGTGTTTCATCGTCAATAAGAAGGTCCAAGGGATACAGTAAAGCTGAAGTGAAGCATCGGAATCAAAAACTGGAGTCACAGGAGAGGTTCAAATCAAAAAAAATTAGAGTGTCAGTCCTCTTGTAGTTAAGTCGGCATTGTGCCTTTAGAATTTAATTCCGATGCAATATCTGTGCTTCATCGTCATTAAGAAGGTCCCTGAGATACAGTAAACTTGAAGTGGGGCATCGGAATCAAAAACTGGTCTCACAGGAGAGGTTCAAATCATAGAAAGTTAGAGTGTCAGTCCTCATTTACTTAAGTCGGCATTGAGCCTTTCGAATTTAATTCCGAAGCAATTTCTGTGCTTCATCGTCAATAAGAAGGTCCCAGGGATACAGTAAACCTGAAGTGAAGCATCGGAATCTAAAACTGGACTCACAGGAGAGAATCAAATCATAGAATGTTAGTGTGTCAGTCCTCCCGTACTTAAGTCGGCATTGTGACTTTTGAATTTAATTCCGATGCAATTTCTGTGCTTCATCGCCAATAAGAAGTGTCCAAGGGATACAGTAAACCTGAAGTGAAGCATCGGAATCTAAAACAGGACTCACAGGAGAGGTTCAAATCATAGAAGGTTAGAGTGTCAGTCCTCTTGTACTTAAGTCGGCATTGTGAATTTTGAATTTAAGTCCGATGCACTTTCTGTGTTTCATCGTCAATAAGAAGGTCCAAGGTATACAGTAAACCTGAAGTGAAGAATCGGAATCTAAAACTGCACTCCCAGGAGAGGTTCAAATCATAGAAAGTTAGAGTGGCAGTCCTTTTGTACTTAAGTCAGCATTGTGCCTTTTGTATTAAATTCGGATGCAATTTCTGTGCTCCATCGTCATTAAGAAGGTCCAAGGTATACAGTAGACCTGAAGTGAAGCATCGGAATCTAAAACTGTACTCACAGAGGAGTTTCAAATCATACAAAGTGAGAGTGTCAGTCCTCTTGTACTTAAGTCACCACTGTGCCTTTTGGATTTAATTCCGATGCAATTTCTGTGCTTCATCGTCAATAAGAAGGTCCAAGGGATACAGTAAACCTGAAGTGAAGCATCGAAATCTACAACTGGACTCACAGGACAGGTTCAAATCATGGAAAGTTAGAGTGTCTGTCCCCTTGTACTTAAGTCGTCATTGTGCCTTTTGAATTTAATTCCGATGCAATTTCTGTGCTCCCTCGTCAATACGGAGGTCCAAGGGATACAGTAAACCTGAAGTGAAGCTTCGTATTCTATAACTGGACTCACAGGTGATGTTCAAATCATAGAAAGTTAGAGTGTCAGTCCTCTAGTACTTAAGTCGTCATTGTGCCTTTTGTATTAAATTCGGATGCAATTTCTGTGTTTAATCGTCAATATGAATGTCCAAGGGATACAGTAAACCTGAAGTGAAGCATCGGAATCAAAACAAGACTCACAGGAGAGGCTCAAATCATAGAAAGTTAGAGTGTCAATCCTCTCCTACTTAAGTCGGCATTGTGCCTTTTGTATTAAATTCGGATGCATTTTCTGTGCTTCATCGGCAGTAAGAAGGTCCAAGGGATATAGTAGACCTGAAGTGAAGCATCGGAATCTAAAACTAGACTCACAGGAGAGGTTCAAATCATAGAAAGTGAGAGTGTCAGTCCTCTTGAACTTAAGTCGGCTTTGTGCCTTTTGTATTAAATTCGGATGCAATTTCTGTGTTTCATCGTCAATAAGAAAGTCCAAGGGATACAGTAAACCTGAAGTGAAGCATCGGAATCCTAAACTGGACTCACAAGAGAGGTTCAAATCATAGAAAGTTAGAGTGCCACTCCTCTTGTACTTAAGTCGGCATTGTGCCGTTTGAATTTAATTCTGATGCAGTTTTCGTGCTTCATCGTCAATAAGAAGGTCATAGGGATACAGTAAACCTGAAGTGAAGCATCGGAATCTAAAACTGGACTCACAGGAGAGGTTCAAATCATAGAAAGTTAGAGTGTCAGGCCTCTTGTACTTGAGTCGGCATTGTGCCTTCTGAATTTAATTCCGATGCAATTTCTGTGCTTCATCGTCAATGAGAAGGTCCAAGGGATACAGTAAACCTGAAGTGAAGCATAGGATTCTAAAACTGGACTCACAGGAGAGGTTCAAATCATAGAAAGTTTGAGTGTCAGCACTCCTGTACCTAAGTCGGCATTATGAATTTTGAATTTAATTCCGATGAAATTTCTGTGCTTCATCGACAATAAGAAGGTCCAAGGGATAAAGTAAACCTGAAGTGAAGCATCAGTATCTAAAACTGGACTTACAGGAGAGGTTCAAATCATAGAAAGTTAGAGTGTAATTCCTCTTGTACGTAAGTCGGCATTGTGCTTTTTGAATTTAATTCCGATGCAATTTCTGTGCTTCATCGTTAATAAGAAGGTCCAAGGGATACTCTAAACCTGAAGTGAAGCATCGGAATCTTAAACTGCACTCACAGGAGCGGTTCAAATCATAGAAAGTTAGAGTGTCGGTTCTTTTGTTTTTATGTCGTCAATGTGCCATTTGTATTAAATTCGGATGCAATTTCTGTGCTTCATCGTCAATAAGAAGGCCCAAGGTATATGGTGAACCTGAAGTGAAGCATCGGATTCTTAAAACTGGACTAACGGGAGAGGTTCAAATCACAGAAAGTTAGAGTGTCTGTGCTCTCGTACTTAAGTTGACATTGTGCCTTTTGAGTTAAATTCCGATGCAATTTCTGTGCTTCATCGTCAATAATAAGGTCCAACGTATACAGTAAACCTGAAGTGAATCATCCGAAACTAAAACTGGAATCACAGGAGAGGTTCAAATCATAGAAAGTTACAGTGTCAGTCCTCTTGTACTTAAGTCGGCATTGTGCCTTTTGAATTTCATTCCGATGGAATTTCTGTGTTTCATCGTCAATAAGAAGATCCAAGGTATACAGTGAACATGAAGTGAAGCATCGGAATCTAAAACTGGACTCACAGGAGAGGATCAAATCATAGAAATTTAGGGTGTCAGTCCTCTTGTACTTAAGTCGGCATTGTGCCTTTTGAATTTAATTCCGATAAATTTCTGTCCTTCATCGTCAATAAGAAGGTCATAGGGATAAAGTAAACCTGAAGTGAAGCATCGGAATTTAAAACTGGACTCACAGGAGAGGTTCAAATCATAGAAAGTTAGAGTGTCAGTCCTCTTGTAGTTAAGTCGGCATTGTGCCTTTAGAATTTAATTCCGATGCAATATCTGTGCTTCATCGTCATTAAGAAGGTCCCTGAGATACAGTAAACTTGAAGTGGGGCATCGGAATCAAAAACTGGTCTCACAGGAGAGGTTCAATTCATAGAAAGTTAGAGTGTCAGTCCTCATTTACTTAAGTCGGCATTGAGCCTTTCGAATTTAATTCCGAAGCAATTTCTGTGATTCATCGTCAATAAGAAGGTCCCAGGGATACAGTAAACCTGAAGTGAAGCATCGGAATCTAAAACTGGACTCACAGGAGAGAATCAAATCATAGAATGTTAGTGTGTCAGTCCTCCCGTACTTAAGTCGGCATTGTGACTTTTGAATTTAATTCCGATGCAATTTCTGTGCTTCATCGCCAATTAGAAGTGTCCAAGGGATACAGTAAACCTGAAGTGAAGCATCGGAATCTAAAACAGGACTCACAGGAGAGGTTCAAATCATAGAAGGTTAGAGTGTCAGTCCTCTTGTACTTAAGTCGGCATTGTGAATTTTGAATTTAAGTCCGATGCACTTTCTGTGTTTCATCGTCAATAAGAAGGTCCAAGGTATACAGTAAACCTGAAGTGAAGAATCGGAATCTAAAACTGCACTCACAGGAGAGGTTCAAATCATAGAAAGTTAGAGTGGCAGTCCGCTTGTACTTAAGTCAGCATTGTGCCTTTTGTATTAAATTCGGATGCAATTTCTGTGCGCCATCGTCATTAAGAAGTTCCAAGGTATACAGTAGACCTGAAGTGAAGCATCGGAATCTAAAACTGTACTCACAGAGGAGTTTCAAATCATACAAAGTGAGAGTGTCAGTCCTCTTGTTCTTAAGTCACCACTGTGCCTTTTGGATTTAATTCCGATGCAATTTCTGTGCTTCATCGTCAATAAGAAGGTCCAAGGGATACAGTAAACCTGAAGTGAAGCATCGAAATCTACAACTGGACTCACAGGACAGGTTCAAATCATGGAAAGTTAGAGTGTCTGTCCCCTTGTACTTAAGTCGTCATTGTGCCTTTTGAATTTCATTCCGATGCAATTTCTGTGTTCCCTCGTCAATACGGAGGTCCATGGGATACAGTAAACCTGAAGTGAAGCTTCGGATTCTATAACTGGACTCACAGGTGATGTTCAAATCATAGAAAGTTAGAGTGTCAGTCCTCTTGTACTTAAGTCGTCATTGTGCCTTTTGTATTAAATTCGGATGCAATTTCTGTGTTTAATCGTCAATATGAAGGTCCAAGGGATACAGTAAACTTGAAGTGAAGCATCGGAATCAAAACAAGACTCACAGGAGAGGCTCAAATCATAGAAAGTTAGAGTGTCAATCCTCTTCTACTTAAGTCGGCATTGTGCCTTTTGTATTAAATTCGGATGCATTTTCTGTGCTTCATCGGCAGTAAGAAGGTCCAAGGGATATAGTAGACCTGAAGTGAAGCATCGGAATCTAAAACTAGACTCACAGGAGAGGTTCAAATCATAGAAAGTGAGAGTGTCAGTCCTCTTGAACTTAAGTCGGCTTTGTGCCTTTTGTATTAAATTCGGATGCAATTTCTGTGTTTCATCGTCAATAAGAAAGTCCAAGGGATACAGTAAACCTGAAGTGAAGCATCGGAATCCTAAACTGGACTCACAAGAGAGGTTCAAATCATAGAAAGTTAGAGTGCCACTCCTCTTGTACTTAAGTCGGCATTGTGCCGTTTGAATTTAATTCCGATGCAGTTTTCGTGCTTCATCGTCAATAAGAAGGTCATAGGGATACAGTAAACCTGAAGTGAAGCATCGGAATCTAAAACTGGACTCACAGGAGAGGTTCAAATCATAGAAAGTTAGAGTGTCAGGCCTCTTGTACTTGAGTCGGCATTGTGCCTTCTGAATTTAATTCCGATGCAATTTCTGTGTTTCATCGTCAATGAGAAGGTCCAAGGGATACAGTAAACCTGAAGTGAAGCATAGGATTCTAAAACTGGACTCACGGGAGAGGTTCAAATCATAGAAAATTTGAGTGTCAGCACTCCTGCACCTAAGTCGCCATTATGAATTTTGAATTTAATTCCGATGAAATTTCTGTGCTTCATCGACAATAAGAAGGTCCAAGGGATAAAGTAAACCTGAAGTGAAGCATCAGTATCTAAAACTGGACTTACAGGAGAGGTTCAAATCATAGAAAGTTAGAGTGTAATTCCTCTTGTACGTAAGTCGGCATTGTGCTTTTTGAATTTAATTCCGATGCAATTTCTGTGCTTCATCGTTAATAAGAAGGTCCAAGGGATACACTAAACCTGAAGTGAAGCATCGGAATCTTAAACTGCACTCAAAGGAGCGGTTCAAATCATAGAAAGTTAGAGTGTCGGTTCTTTTGTTTTTATGTCGTCAATGTGCCATTTGTATTAAATTCGGATGCAATTTCTGTGCTTCATCGTCAATAAGAAGGCCCAAGGTATATGGTGAACCTGAAGTGAAGCATCGGAATCTTAAAACTGGACTAACAGGAGAGGTTCAAATCACAGAAAGTTAGAGTGTCTGTGCTCTCGTACTTAAGTTGACATTGTGCCTTTTGAGTTAAATTCCGATGCAATTTCTGTGCTTCATCGTCAATAATAAGGTCCAACGTATACAGTAAACCTGAAGTGAATCATCCGAAACTAAAACTGGAATCACAGGACAGGTTCAAATCATAGAAAGTTACAGTGTCAGTCCTCTTGTACTTAAGTCGGCATTGTGCCTTTTTAATTTCATTCCGATGGAATTTCTGTGTTTCATCGTCAATAAAAAGATCCAAGGTATACAGTGAACATGAAGTGAAGCATCGGAATCTAAAACTGGACTCACAGGAGAGGATCAAATCATAGAAATTTAGGGTGTCAGTCCTCTTGTACTAAAGTCGGCATTGTGCCTTTTGAATTTAATTCCGATAAATTTCTGTCCTTCATCATCAATAAGAAGGTCCAAGGGATACAGTAAACCTGACGTGAAGCATCGGAATCTAAATCTGGACTCACAGGAGAGGTTCAAATCATAGAAAGTAAGAGTGTCAGTCCTTCTGTACTTAAGTCGACATTGTGCCTTTTGAATTTAATTCCCATGCAATTTCTGTGTTTCATCGTTAATACGAATGTCCAAGGGATACAGTAAACCTGAAGTGAAGCATCGGAATCTAAAACTGGACTCACAGGTGAGGTTCAAATCATAGACAGTTACAGTGTCAGTCCTCTTTTACTTAAGTCAGCATTGTGCCTTTTGAAATTAATTCCGATGCAATTTCTGTGCTTCATCGTCAATAAGAAGGTCATAGGGATACAGTAAACCTGAAGTGAGGCATCGGAATCTAAACCTGGACTCACAGGAGGGGTTCAAATCATAGAAAGTAAGTGTGTCAGTCCTCTTGTAGTTAAGTCGGCATTGTGCCTTTTGAATTTCATTCCGATGCAATTTCTGTGTTTCATCGTCAATAAGGAGGTCCAAGGTATACAGTGAACCTGAAGTGAAGCATCGGAATCTAAAACTGGACGCACAGGAGAGGTGCAAGTGATAGAAAGTTAGAGTGTCAGTCCGCATGTAGATAAGTCAGCATTGTGCCATTTGTATTAAATTCGGATGCAATTTCTGTGCTTCATCGTCAATAAGAAGGTCCAAGGGATACAGTAGACCTGAAGTGAAGCATCGGGATCTAAAACTGTACTCACAGAAGAGGATCAAATCATAGAAAGTGAGAGTGTCTGTGCTCTTGTACTTAAGTCGTTATTGTGCCTTTTGTATTAAATTCGGAGGCAATTTCTGTGTTTCATCCTCAATAAGAAGGTCCAAGGGATACAGTAAACCTGAAGTGAAGCATCGGAATCTAAAACGGGACTCAAAGGAGAGGTTCAAAACATAGAAAGTTAGAGTGTCTGTTCCCTTGTACTTAGGTCGTCATTGTGCCTTTTGAATGTAATTCCGATGCAATTTCTGTGTTCCATCGTCATTACGAAAGTCCAAGGGATACAGTAAACCCGAATTGAAGCTTCGGATTCTAAAACTGGACTCAGAGGAGAGGTACAAATCATAGAAAAATAGAGTGTCAGTCCTCTTGTACCTAAGTCGGCATTGTGCCTTTTGAATTTAATTCCGATGAATTTCTGTGTTTCATCGACAATAAGAAGGTCATAGGGATACAGTAAACCTGTAGTGAAGCATCGGAATCTAAAACTGGACTCACAGGAGAGGTTCAAATCATAGAAAGTAAGAGTGTCAGTCCTTCTGTTCTTAAGTCGGCATTGTGCCTTTTGAATTTAATTCCCATGCAATTTCTGTGTTTCATCGTTAATAAGAATGTCCAAGGGATACAGTAAACCTGACGTGAAGCATCGGAATCTAAAACTGGACTCACAGGAGAGGTTCAAATCATAGACAGTTACAGTGTCAGTCCTCTTGTACTTAAGTCAGCATTGTGCCTTTTGAAATTAATTCCGATGCAATTTCTGTGCTTCATCGTCAATAAGAATGTCATAGGGATACAGTAACCCTGAAGTGAGGCATCGGAATCTAAACCTGGACTCACAGGAGGGGTTCAAATCATAGAAAGTAAGTGTGTCAGTCCATTTGTAGTTAAGTCGGCATTGTGCCTTTTGAATTTAATTCCGATGCAATTTCTGTGCTTCATCGTCAATAAGAAGGTGCCTGAGATACAGTAATCGTGAAGTGAGGCATCGGAATCTAAAACTGGTCTTACAGGAGTGGTTCAAATCATAGGAAGTTAGAGTGTCATTCCACTTGTACTTAAGTCGGCGTTGTGCATTTTGAATTTAATTCCGATGCAATTTCTGTGTTTCATCGTCAATAAGAAGGTCCAAGGGATACAGTAAACCTGAAGTGAAGCATCGGAATCTAAAACTGGACTCACAGAAGGGCATCAAATCATAGAAAGTTAGAGTGACAGTCCTCCTGTACTCAAGTCGGCGTTGTGCCATTTGAATTTAATTCCGATGCAATTTCTGTGCTTCATCGTCAATAAGAAGGTCATAGGGATCCAGTAAACCTGAAGTGAGGCATCGGAATCTAAACCTGGACTCACAGGAGGGGTTCAAATCATTGAAAGTATGTGTGTCAGTCCTCTTGTAGTTAAGTCGTCATTGTGCCTTTTGAATTTAATTCCGATGCAATTTCTGTGTTCCCTCGTCAATACGGAGGTCCAAGGGATACAGTAAAACTGAAGTGAAGCTTCGGATTCTATAACTGGACTCACAGGTGATGTCCAAATCATAGAAAGTTAGAGTGTCAGTCCTCTTGTACTTAAGTCGTCATTGTGCCTTTTGTATTAAATTCGGATGCAATTTCTGTGTTTAATCGTCAATATGAAGGTCCAAGGATACAGTAAACCTGAAGTGAAGCATCGGAATCAAAACAAGACTCACAGGAGAGGCTCAAATCATAGAAAGTTAGAGTGTCAATCCTCTCCTACTTAAGTCGGCATTGTGCCTTTTGTATTAAATTCGGATGCATTTTCTGTGCTTCATCGGCAGTAAGAAGGTCCAAGGGATATAGTAGACCTGAAGTGAAGCATCGAAATCTAAAACTAGACTCACAGGAGAGGTTCAAATCATAGAAAGTGAGAGTGTCAGTCCTCTTGAACTTAAGTCGGCATTGTGCCTTTTGTATTAAATTCGGATGCAATTTCTGTGTTTCATCGTCAATAAGAAAATCCAAGGGATACAGTAAACCTGAAGTGAAGCATCGGAATCTTAAACTGGACTCACAAGAGAGGTTCAAATCAAAGAATGTTAGAGTGCCACTCCTCTTGTACTTAAGTCGGCATTGTGGCGTTTGAATTTAATTCCGATGCAATTTTCGTGATTCATCGTCAATAAGAAGGTCATAGGGATACAGTAAACCTGAAGTGAAGCATCGGAATCTAAAACTGGACTCACAGGAGAGGTTCAAATCATAGAAAGTTAGAGTGTCAGGCCTCTTGTACTTGAGTCGGCATTGTGAATTCTGAATTTAATTCCGATGCAATTTCTGTGTTTCATCGTCAATAGCAACGTCCAAGGGATACAGTAAACCTGAAGTGAAGCATAGGATTCTAAAACTGGACTCACAGGAGAGGTTCAAATCATAGAAAGTTTGAGTGTCAGCACTCCTGTACCTAAGTCGGCATTATGAATTTTGAATTTAATTCCGATGAAATTTCTGTGCTTCATCGACAATAAGAAGGTCCAAGGGATAAAGTAAACCTGAAGTGAAGCATCAGAATCTAAAACTGGACTTATAGGAGAGGTTCAAATCATAGAAAGTTAGAGTGTAATTCCTCTTGTACGTAAGTCGGCATTGTGCTTTTTGAATTTAATTCCGATGCAATTTCTGTGCTTCATCGTCAATAAGAAGGTCCAAGGTATACACTAAACCTGAAGTGAAGCATCGGAACCTTAAACTGCACTCACAGGAGCGGTTCAAATTATAGAAAGTTAGCGTGTCGGTTCTTTTGTTTTTATGTCGTCAATGTGCCATTTGTATTAAATTCGGATGCAATTTCTGTGCTTCATCGTCAATAAGAAGGTCCAAGGTATATGGTGAACCTGACGTGAAGCATCGGATTCTTAAAACTGGACTAACAGGAGAGGTTCAAATCACAGAAAGTTAGAGTGTCTGTGCTCTCGTACTTAAGTCGACATTGTGCCTTTTGAGTTAAATTCCGATGCAATTTCTGTGCTTCATCGTCAATAAGAAGGTCCAACGTATACAGTAAACCTGAAGTGAATCATCCGAAACTATAACTGGAATCACAGGAGAGGTTCAAATCATAGAAAGTTAAAGTGTCAGTCCTCTTGTACTTAAGTCGGCATTGTGCTTTTTGAATTACATTCCGATGGAATTTCTGTGTTTCATCGTCAATAAGAAGATCCAAGGTATACAGTGAACATGAAGTGAAGCATCGGAATCTAAAACTGGACTCACATGAGAGGTTCAAATCATAGAAATTTAGGGTGTCAGTCCTCTTGTACTTAAGTCGGCATTGTGCCTTTTGAATTTAATTCCGATGAATTTCTGTCCTTCATCGTCAATAAGAAGGTCCAAGGGATACAGTAAGCCTGAAGTGAAGCATCGGAATCTAAAACTGGACTCACAGGAGAGGTTCAAATCATAGACAGTTACAGTGTCAGTCCTCTTGTACTTAAGTCAGCTTTGTGCCTTTTGAAATTAATTCCGATGCAATTTCTGTGCTTCATCGTCAATAAGAAGGTCATAGGGATACAGTAAACCTGAAGTGACATCGGAATCTAAACCTGGACTCACAGGAGGGGTTCAAATCATAGAAAGTAAGTGTGTCAGTCGTCTTGTAGCTAAGTCGGTATTGTGCCTTTTGAATTTCATTCCGATGCAATTTCTGTGTTTCATCGTCAATAAGGAGGTCCAAGGTATACAGTGAACCTGAAGTGAAGCATCGGAATCTAAAACTGGACGCACAGGAGAGGTTCAAATGATAGAAAGTTAGAGTGTCAGTCCGCATGTAGATAAGTCAGCGTTGTGCCATTTGTATTAAATTCGGATGCAATTTCTGTGCTTCATCGTCAATAAGAAGGTCCAAGGGATACAGTAGACCTGAAGTGAAGCATCGGGATCTAAAACTGTACTCACAGAAGAGGTTCAAATCATAGAAAGTGAGAGTGTCTGTGCTCTTGTACTTAAGTCGTTATTGTGCCTTTTGTATTAAATTCGGAGGCAATTTCTGTGTTTCATCCTCAATAAGAAGGTCCAAGGGATACAGTAAACCTGAAGTGAAGCATCGGAATCTAAAACGGGACTCACAGAAGAGCATCAAATCATAGAAAGTTAGAGTGACAGTCCTCCTGTACTCAAGTCGGCGTTGTGCCATTTGAATTTAATTCCGATGCAATTTCTGTGCTTTATCGTCAATAAGAAGATAAAAGGAATACAGTAAGATTGAAGTAAAGCATCGGAATCTAAAACTGGACTCACAGGAGAGGTTCAAATCATAGAAAGTTAGTGTCAGTCCTCTTGTACTTAAGTCGGCATTGTGCTTTTTGAATTTAATTCCGATGCAATTTCTGTGTTCCATCGTCATTACGAAAGTCCAAGGGATACAGTAAACCCGAAATGAAGCTTCGGGTTCAATAACTGGACTCACAGGAGAGGTTCAAATCATAGAAAGTTAGAGTGTCAGTTCTCTTGTATTGAAGTCGTCATTGTGCCTTTTGTATTAAATTCGGATGCAATATCTTCGTTTCGTTGTCAATATGAAGGTCCAAGGGATACAGTAAACCTGAAGTGAAGCATCTGAATCTAAAACTGGACTCACAGGAGAGGTTCAAATCATAGAAAGTTAGAGTGTCAGTCCTCTTGTACTTAAGTCGGCATTGTGCCTTTTGAATTTAATTCCGATGAATTTCTGTGTTTCATCGTCAATAAGAATGTCCAAGGGATACAGTAGGCCTGAAGTGAAGCATCGGAATCTAAAACTGGACTCACAGGAGAGGTTCAAATCATAGACAGTTACAGTGTCAGTCCTCTTGTACTTAAGTCAGCATTGTGCCTTTTGAAATTAATTCCGATGCAATTTCTGTGCTTCATCGTCAATAAGAAGGTCATAGGGATACAGTAAACCTGAAGTGAGGCATCGGAATCTAAACCTGGACTCACAGGAGGGGTTCAAATCAAAGAAAGTAAGTGTGTCAGTCCTCTTGTAGTTAAGTCGGCATTGTGCCTTTTGAATTTAATTCCGATGCAATGTCTGTGCTTCATCGTCAATAAGAAGGTCCCTGAGATACAGTAATCGTGAAGTGAGGCATCGGAATCTAAAACTGGTCTTACGGGAGAGGTTCAAATCATAGGAA
This sequence comes from Schistocerca americana, assembly GCF_021461395.2. NCBI lineage: Eukaryota > Metazoa > Arthropoda > Insecta > Orthoptera > Acrididae > Schistocerca > Schistocerca americana. The sequence continues at coordinate 4,546,745 of NW_025725917.1, read as the reverse complement.
GTTAGAGTGTCATTCCTCTTGTACTTAAGTCGGCGTTGTGCCTTTTGAATTTAATTTCGATGCAATTTCTGTGTTTCATCGTCAATAAGAAGGTCCAAGGGATACAGTAAACCTGAAGTGAAGCATCGGAATCTAAAACTGGACTCACAGAAGAGCATCAAATCATAGAAAGTTAGAGTGACAGTCCTCCTGTACTCAAGTCGGCGTTGTGCCATTTGAATTTAATTCCGATGCAATTTCTGTGCTTTATCGTCAATAAGAAGATAAAAGGAATACAGTAAGATTGAAGTAAAGCATCGGAATCTAAAACTGGACTCACAGGAGAGGTTCAAATCATAGAAAGTTAGTGTCAGTCCTCTTGTACTTAAGTCGGCATTGTGCTTTTTGAATTTAATTCCGATGCAATTTCTGTGCTTCATCTTCAATAAGAAGGTCCAAGGGATACACTAAACCTGAAGTGAAGCATCGGAATCTAAAACTGGACTCACAGGAGAGGTTCAAATCATAGAAAGTTAGAGTGTCGGTTCCTTTGTACTTATGTCGTCAATGTGCCTTTTGTATTAAATTCGGATGCAATTTCTGTGTTTCATCGTCAATAAGAAGGACCAAGGTATATGGTGAACCTGAAGTGAATCATCGGATTCTAAAACTGGACTCACAGGAGAGGTTCAAATCACAGAAATTTAGAGTGTCAGTCCTCTTTTACTTAAGTCGGCATAGTGCCATTTGAGTTTAATTCCGATGCAATTTCTATGCTTCATCGTCAATAAGAAGGTCCAAGGTATACAGTAAACCTGAAGTGAATCATCCGAAACTAAAACTGGAATCACAGGAGTGGTTCAAATCATAGAAAGTTAGAGTGTCAGTCCTCTTGTACTTAAGTCGGCATTGTGCCTTTTGAATATCATTCCGATGCAATTTCTGTGTTTCATCGTCAATAAGGAGGTCCAAGGTATACAGTGAACCTGAAGTGAAGCATCGGAATCTAAAACAAGACTCAATGGAGAGGTTCAAAACATAGCAAGTTAGAGTGTCTGTTCCCTTGTACTTAACTCGTCATTGTGCCTTTTGAATTTAATTCCGATGCAATTTCTGTGTTCCAACGTCATTACGAAAGACCAAGGGATACAGTAAACCCGAATTGAAGCGTGGGATTCTACAACTGGACTCACAGGAGAGGTTCAAATCATAGAAAGTAAGAGACTCAGTCCTCTTGTACTTCAGTCGGCATTGTGCCTTTTGAATTTAATTCGGATGCAATTTCTGTGTTTCATCGTCAATAAGAAGGTCCAAGGTGTACAGGAAACCTGAAGTGAAGCACCGGAATCTAAGACTGGACTCACAAGAGAGGTTCAAATCATAGAATCATAGAAAGTGAGAGTGTCAGTCCACTTGTACTTATGTCGGCATTGTGCCTTTTGTATTATATTCGAATGCAAATTCTGTGTTTCATCGTCAATAAGAAGGTCCAAGGTATACACGAAACCTGAAGTCAAGCATCGGAATCTAAAACTGGACTCAGAGGAGAGGTTCAAATCATAGAAAGTTAGAGTGTCAGTCCTCTTGTACTTAAGTCGGCATTGTGCCTTTTGTATTACATTCTAATGCAATTTCTGTGTTTCATCGTCAATAAGATGGTCGAAGGGATACAGAAAACCTGAAGTGAAGCATCGGATTCTAAAACTGGACTCACAGGAGCGGTTCAAATCATAGAAAATTAGAGTGATAGTCATCTTGTACTTAAGTCGGCATTGTGCCTTTTGAATTTCATTCCGATGCAATTTCTGTGTTTCATCGTCAATAAGAAGGTCCAAGGTGAACAGGAAACCTGAAGTGAAGCACCGGAATCTAAGACTGGACTCACAAGAGAGGTTCAAATCATAGAATCATAGAAAGTGAGAGTGTCAGTCCACTTGTACTTATGTCGGCATTGTGCCTTTTGCATTAATTTCGGATCCAATTTCTGCGTTTCATCGTCAGTAAGGATGTCCATGGTATACAGTAAACCTGAAGTGTAGCATCGGAATCTAAATCTGGACTCACAGGAGAGGTCAAATCATAGAAAGTTAGAGTGTCCGTCCTCTTGTACTTAAGTCGGCATTGCGCCTTCTGAATTTAATTCCAATGCAATTTCTGTGTTACATCGTCAATAAGAAGGTCCAAGGTATACAGGAAACCGGAAGTGAAGCATCGGAAACTAAAACTGGACCCACAGGAGAGGTTCAAATCATAGAAATTGAGAGTGACAGTCCTCTTTTACTTAAGTAGGCATTGCGTTTTTGTATTAAATTCGGATGCAATTTCTGTGTTTCATAGTCAATAAGAAGGTCCAAGGTATACAGTAAACCTGAAGGGAAGCATCGGAATCTAAAACTGCACTCTTAGGAGAGGTTCAAATCATAGAAAGTTAGAGTGTCAGTCCTCTTGCACTTAAGTCGGCATTGTGCCTTTTGTATTACATTCGGATGGAATTTCTGTGTTTCATCGTCAATAAAGAGGTCCAAGGGATGCAGTAAACCTGAAGTGAAGGATCGGATTCAAAAACTGGACTCACAGGAGAGGCTGAAGTCATAGAAAATTAGAGTGATAGTCATCTTGTACTTAAGTCGGCATTGTGCCTTTTGAATTTCATTCCGATGCAATTTCTGTGCTTCATCGTCAATAAGAAGGTCCATGGTAAAGAATAAACCTGAAGTGAATCTTCGGAATCTAAAACTGGACTCACAGGAGAGGTTCAAATCATAGAAAGTAAGAGACTCAGTCCTCTTGTACTTCAGTCGGCATTGTGCCTTTTGAATTTAATTCGGATGCAATTTCTGTGTTTCATCGTCAATAAGAAGGTCCAAGGTATACAGGAAACCTGAAGTGAAGCATCGGAATCTAAACCTGGACGCAGAGAAGAGTTTCAAATCATCGAGAGTGAGAGTGTCAGTCCTCCTGTACTTAAGTCGGCATTGTGCCTTTTGTATTAAATTCGGATGCAATTTCTGTGTTTCATCGTCAATAAGAAGGTCAAAGGTATACAGGAAACCTGAAGTGAATCATCGGAATCTAAAACTGGACTCACAGGAGAGGTTCAAATCATATAAGTGAGAGTGTCATTCCTCTTGTACTTAAGTCGGCATTGTGCCTTTTGTATTAAATTCGAATGCAAATTCTGTGTTTCATCGTCAATAAGAAGGTCCAAGGGATACAGTAAACCTGAAGTGAAGCATCGGATTCTAAAACTGGACTCACAGGAGAGGTTCAAATCATAGAAAGTTAGAGTGTCAGTCCTCTTGTACTTAAGTCGGCATTGTGCCTTTTGTATTACATTCGGATGCAATTTCTGTGCTTCATCGTCAATAAGAAGGTCCAGGGGATACAGTAAACCTGAAGTGAAGCATCGGATTCTAAAACTGGACTCACAGGAGAGGTTCAAATCATAGAAAATCAGACTGTTAGTCATCTTGTACTTAAGTCAGCATAGTGCCTTTTGAATTTCATTCCGATGCAATTTCTGTGCTTCATCGTCAATAAGAAGGTCTAAGGTATATAGGAAACCTGAAGTGAATCATCGGAATCTAAAACTAGACTCACAGAAGAGGTTCAATTCATAGAAAGTGAGAGTGTCATTCCTATTGTACTTAAGTCGGCATTGTGCCTTTTGTATTAAATTCGAATGCAAATTCTGTTTTTCATCGTCAATAAGAAGGTCCAAGGTATACACGAAACCTGAAGTCAAGCATCGGAATCTAAAACTGGACTCAGAGGAGAGGTTCAAATCATAGAAAGTTAGACTGTCAGTCCTCTTGTACTTAAGTCGGCATTGTGCCTTTTGTATTACATTCGGATGCAATTTCTGTGCTTCATCGTCAGTAAGAAGGTCCAGGGGATACAGTAAACCTGAAGTGAAGCATCGGATTCTAAAACTGGACTCACAGGAGAGGTTCAAATCATAGAAAATCAGACTGTTAGTCATCTTGTACTTAAGTCAGCATAGTGCCTTTTGAATTTCATTCCGATGCAATTTCTGTGCTTCATCGTCAATAAGAAGGTCTAAGGTATATAGGAAACCTGAAGTGAATCATCGGAATCTAAAACTAGACTCACAGAAGAGGTTCAATTCATAGAAAGTGAGAGTGTCATTCCTATTGTACTTAAGTCGGCATTGTGCCTTTTGTATTAAATTCGAATGCAAATTCTGTTTTTCATCGTCAATAAGAAGGTCCAAGGTATACACGAAACCTGAAGTCAAGCATCGGAATCTAAAACTGGACTCAGAGGAGAGGTTCAAATCATAGAAAGTTAGACTGTCAGTCCTCTTGTACTTAAGTCGGCATTGTGCCTTTTGTATTACACTCTGATGCAATTTCTGTGTTTCATCGTCAATAAGAAGGTCGAAGGGATACAGAAAACCTGAAGTGAAGCATCGGATTTTAAAACTGGACTCACAGGAGCGGTTCAAATCATAGAAATTTAGAGTGTTAGTCATCTTGTACATAAGTCGGCATTGTGCCTTTTGAATTTCACTCCGATGCAATTTCTGTGCTTCATCGTCAATAAGAAGGTCCATGGTATTCAGTAAGCCTGAAGTGTAGCATCGGAATCTAAAACTGGACTCACAGCAGAGGTTCAATTCATAGAAAGTTAGAGTGTCCGTCCTCTTGTACTTAAGTCGGCATTGTGCCTTCTGAATTAAATTCTGATGCAATTTCTGTGATTCATCGTCAATAAGAAGGTCCAAGGTGTACAGGAAACCTGAAGTGAAGCACCGGAATATAAGACTGGAGTCACAAGAGAGGTTCAAATCGTAGAATCATAGAAAGTGAGAGTGTCAGTCCTCTTGTACTTATGTCGGCATTGTGCCTTTTGCATTAATTTCGGATCCAATTTCTGTGTTTCATCGTCAGTAAGAAGGTCCAAGGTATACAGTAAACCTGAAGGGACGCATCGGAATCTAAAACTGGACTCACAGAAGAGGTTCAAAAAATAGAAAGTAAGTGTGTCCGTCCCCTTGTACTTAAGTCGGCATTGTGCCTTTTGAATTTAATTCAGATGCAATTTCTGTGTTACATCGTCAGTAAGAAGGTCCAAGGTATACAGTAAACCTGAAGGGAAGCATCGGAATCTGAAACTGGACTCACAGGGGAGGTTCAATTCATAGAAAGTGAAAGTGTCAGTCCTCTTGTACTTAAGTCGGCATTGGGCCTTTTGTATTAAATTCGGATGCAAATTCTGTTTTTCATCGTCAATAAGAAGGTCCAAGGTATACACGAAACCTGAAGTCAAGCATCAGAATATAAAACTGGACTCAGAGGAGAGGTTCAAATCATAGAAAGTTAGAGTGTCAGTCCTCTTGTAGTTAAGTCGGCATTGTGCCTTTTGTATTACATTCGGATGGAATTACTGTGTTTCATCGTCAATAAGGTGGTCCAAGGGATACAGTAAACCTAAAGTGAAGGATCGGATTCAAAAACTGGACTCACAGGAGAGGTTGAAGTCATAGAAAATTAGAGTGATAGTCATCTTGTACTTAAGTCGGCATAGTGCCTTTTGAATTTCATTCCGATGCAATTTCTGTGCTTCATCGTCAATAAGAAGGTCTAAGGTATATAGGAAACCTGAAGTGAATCATCGGAATCTAAAACTAGACTCACAGAAGAGGTTCAATTCATAGAAAGTGAGAGTGTCATTCCTATTGTACTTAAGTCGGCATTGTGCCTTTTGTATTAAATTCGAATGCAAATTCTGTTTTTCATCGTCAATAAGAAGGTCCAAGGTATACACGAAACCTGAAGTCAAGCATCAGAATATAAAACTGGACTCAGAGGAGAGGTTCAAATCATAGAAAGTTAGAGTGTCAGTCCTCTTGTACTTAAGTCGGCATTGTGCCTTTTGTATTACACTCTGATGCAATTTCTGTGCTTCATCGTCAATAAGAAGGTCCATGGTATTCAGTAAGCCTGAAGTGTAGCATCGGAATCTAAAACTGGACTCACAGCAGAGGTTCAATTCATAGAAAGTTAGAGTGTCCGTCCTCTTGTACTTAAGTCGGCATTGTGCCTTCTGAATTAAATTCCGATGCAATTTCTGTGATTCATCGTCAATAAGAAGGTCCAAGGTGTACAGGAAACCAGAAGTGAAGCACCGGAATATAAGACTGGACTCACAAGAGAGGTTCAAATCATAGAATCATAGAAAGTGAGAGTGTCAGTCCTCTTGTACTTATGTCGGCATTGTGCCTTTTGCATTAATTTCGGATCCAATTTCTGTGTTTCATCGTCAGTAAGAAGGTCCAAGGTATACAGTAAACCTGAAGGGACGCATCGGAATCTAAAACTGGACTCACAGAAGAGGTTCAAAAAATAGAAAGTAAGTGTGTCCGTCCTCTTGTACTTAAGTCGGCATTGTGCCTTTTGTATTAAATTCGGATGCAATTTCTGTGTTCGATCGTCTATAAAAAGGTCCAAGGTACACAGTAAACCTGAAGGGAAGCATCGGAATCTAAAACTGGACTCACAGGAGAGGTTCAAATCATAGAAAGTTAGAGTGACAGTCCTCTTTTACTTAAGTAGGCATTGCGTTTTTGTATTAAATTCGGATGCAATTTCTGTGTTTCATAGTCAATAAGAAGGTCCAAGGTATACAGTAAACCTGAAGGGAAGTATCGGAATCTAAAACTGGACTCATAGAAGAGGTACAAATCATAGAAAGTCAGAGTGTCAGTCCTCTTGCACTTAAGTCGGCATTGTGCCTTTTGTATTACATTCGGATGGAATTTCTGTGTTTCATCGTCAATAAGGAGGTCCACGGGATACAGTAAACCTGAAGTGAAGGATCGGATTCAAAAACTGGACTCACAGGAGAGGTTGAAATCATAGAAAATTAGAGTGATAGTCATGTTGTACTTCAGTCGGCATTGTGCCTTTTGAATTTCATTCCGTTGCAATTTCTGTGCTTCATCGTCAATAAGAAGATCCATGGTATACCGTAAACCTGAAGTGTAGCATCGGAATCTAAAACTGGACTCACAGGAGAGGTTCAAATCATAGAAAAATAGAGTGTCCGTCCTCTTGTACATAAGTCGGCATTGTGCCTTTTGAATTTAATTCCGATGCAATTTCTGTGTTTCATCGTCAATAAGAAGGTCCAAGGTATACAGGAAACCTGAAGTGAAGCATCGGAATCTAAAACTGGACTCACAGGAGAGGTTCAAATCATAGAAAGTTAGAGTGTCAGTCCTCTTGTACTTAAGTCGGCATTGTGCCTCTTGTATTAAATTCAGATGCAATTTCTGTGTTACATCGTCAGTAAGAAGGTCCAAGGTATACAGTAAACCTGAGGGGATGAAGCGGAATCTAAAACTGGTATCACAGGAGAGATTCAAATCATAGAAAGTGAGAGTTTCAGTCCTCTTGTACTTAAGTCGGCGTTGTGCCTTTTGTATTAAATTCGGATGCAATTTCTGTGTTTCATAGTCAATATGAAGGTCCAAGGTATACAGTAAACCTGAAGGGAAGCATCGGAATCTAAAACTGGACTCATAGGAGAGGTTCAAATCATAGAAAGTTAGAGTGTCAGTCCTCTTGTACTTAAGTCGGCATTGTGCCTTTTGTATTACATTCGGATGGAATTACTGTGTTTCATCGTCAATAAGGTGGTCCAAGGGATACAGTAAACCTGAAGTGAAGCATCGGATTCAAAAACTGGACTCACAGGAGAGGTTGACGTCATAGAAAATTAGAGTGATAGTCATCTTGTACTTAAGTCGGCATTGTGCCTTTTGAATTTCATTCCGATGCAATTTCTGTGCTTCATCGTCAATAAGAAGGTCCATGGTATACAATAAACCTGAAGTGAATCTTCGGAATCTAAAACTGGACTCACAGGAGAGGTTCAAATCATAGAAAGTAAGAGACTCAGTCCCCTTGTACTTCAGTCGGCATTGTGCCTTTTGAATTTAATTCGGATGCAATTTCTGTGTTTCATCGTCAATAAGAAGGTCCAAGGTATACAGGAAACCTGAAGTGATGCATCGGAATCTAAACCTGGACTCACAGGAGAGGTTCAAATCATATAAGTGAGAGTGTCATTCCTCTTGTACTTAAGTCGGCATTGTGCCTTTTGTATTAAATTCGAATGTAAATTCTGTGTTTCATCGTCAATAAGAAGGTCCAAGGGATACAGTAAACCTGAAGTGAAGCATCGGATTCTAAAACTGGACTCACAGGAGAGGTTCAAATCATAGAAAGTTAGAGTGTCCGTCATCTTGTACTTAAGTCGGCATTGTGCCTTTTGAATTTCACTTCGATGCAATTTCTGTGCTTCATCGTCAATAAGAAGGTCCATGGTACACAGTAAACCTGAAGTGTAGCATCGGAATCTAAAACTGGACTCACAGGAGAGGTCAAATCATAGAAAGTTAGAGTGTCCGTCCTCTTGTACTTAAGTCGGCATTGCGCCTTCTGAATTTAATTCCAATGCAATTTCTGTGTTACATCGTCAATAAGAAGGTCCAAGGTATACAGGAAACCTGAAGTGAAACATCGGAAACTAAAACTGGACCCACAGGAGAGGTTCAAACCATAGAAAGTGAGAGTGTCAGTCCTCTTGTACTTAAGTCGGCCTTGTGCCTTTTGCATTAATTTCGGATCCAATTTCTGTGTTTCATCGTCAGTAAGAAGGTCCAAGGTATACAGTAAACATGAAGGGAAGCATGGGAATCTAAAACTGGAATCATAGGAGAGGTTCAAATAATAGAAAGTTAGAGTGTCAGTCCTCTTGTACTTAAGTCGGCATTGTGCCTTTTGTATTACATTCGGATGCAATTTCTGTGCTTCATCGTCAATAAGAAGGTCCAGGGGATACAGTAAACCTGAAGTGAAGCATCGGATTCTAAAACTGGACTCACAGGAGAGGTTCAAATCTTAGAAAATCAGAGTGTTAGTCATCTTGTACTTAAGTCAGCATTGTGCCTTTTGAATTTCATTCCGATGCAATTTCTGTGCTTCATCGTCAATAAGAAGGTCTAAGGTATATAGGAAACCTGAAGTGAATCATCGGAATCTAAAACTAGACTCACAGGAGAGGTTCAAATCATAGAAAGTGAGAGTGTCATTCCTCTTGTACTTAAGTCGGCATTGTGCCTTTTGTATTAAATTCGAATGCAAATTCTGTTTTTCATCGTCAATAAGAAGGTCCAAGGTATACACGAAACCTGAAGTCAAGCATCGGAATCTAAAACTGGACTCAGAGGAGAGGTTCAAATCATAGAAAGTTAGAGTGTCAGTCCTCTTGTACTTAAGTCGGCATTGTGCCTTTTGTATTACATTCTGATGCAATGTCTGTGTTTCTTCGTCAATAAGAAGGTCGAAGGGATACAGGAAACCTTAAGTGAAGCATCGGATTCTAAAACTGGACTCACAGGAGCGGTTCAAATCATAGAAAGTTAGAGTGTCAGTCATCTTGTACATAACTCGGCATTGTGCCTTTTGAATTTCACTCCTATGCAATTTCTGTGCTTCATCGTCAATAAGAAGGTCCATGGTATTCAGTAAGCCTGAAGTGTAGCATCGGAATCTAAAACTGGACTCACAGCAGAGGTTCAATTCATAGAAAGTTAGAGTGTCCGTCCTCTTGTACTTAAGTCGGCATTGTGCCTTCTGAATTAAATTCCGATGCAATTTCTGTGATTCATCGTCAATAAGAAGGTCCAAGGTGTTCAGGAAACCTGAAGTGAAGCACCGGAATATAAGACTGGACTCACAAGAGAGGTTCAAATCATAGAATCATAGAAAGTGAGAGTGTCAGTCCTCTTGTACTTATGTCGGCATTGTGCCTTTTGCATTAATTTCGGATCCAATTTCTGTGTTTCATCGTCAGTAAGAAGGTCCAAGGTATACAGTAAACCTGAAGTGAAGCATCGGAATCTAAAAATGTACTCACAGGAGAGTTTCAAATCATAGAAAGTGGGAGTGTCAGTCCTCTTGTACTTAAGTCGGCATTGTCCGTTTTGCATTAAATTCGGATCCAATTTCTGTGTTTCATCGTCAATAAGAAGGTCCGAGGTATACAGGAAACCTGAAGTGAAGCATCGGATTCTAAAACTGGACTCACAGGAGCGGTTCAAATCATAGAAAGTTAGAGTGACAGTCCTCTTTTACTTAAGTAGGTATTGCGTTTTTGTATTTAATTCGGATGCAATTTCTGTGTTTCATAGTCAATAAGAAGGTCCAAGGTATACAGTAAACCTGAAGGGAAGCATCGGAATCTAAAACTGGACTCACAGGAGAGGTTCAAATCATAGAAAGTTAGAGTGACAGTCCTCTTTTACTTAAGTAGGCATTGCGTTTTTGTATTTAATTCGGATGCAATTTCTGTGTTTCATAGTCAATAAGAAGGTCCAAGGTATACAGTAAACCTGAAGGGAAGCATCGGAATCTAAAACTGGACTCATAGGAGAGGTTCAAATCATAGAAAGTCAGAGTGTCAGTCCTCTTGCACTTAAGTCGGCATTGTGCCTTTTGTATTACATTCGGATGGAATTTCTGTGTTTCATCGTCAATAAGGAGGTCCAAGGGATACAGTAAATACGAAGTGAAGGATCGGATTCAAAAACTGGACTCACAGGAGAGGTTGAAATCATAGAAAATTAGAGTGATAGTCATCTTGTACTTAAGTCGGCATTGTGCCTTTTGAATTTCATTCCGATGCAATTTCTGTGCTTCATCATCAATAAGAAGATCCATGGTATACCGTAAACCTGAAGTGTAGCATCGGAATCTAAAACTGGACTCACAGGAGAGGTTCAAATCATAGAAAAATAGAGTGTCCGTCCTCTTGTACATAAGTCGGCATTGTGCCTTTTGAATTTAATTCCGATTCAATTTCTGTTTTTCATCGTCAATAAGAAGGTCCAAGGTATACAGGAAACCTGAAGTGAAGCATCGGAATCTAAAAATGTACTCACAGGAGAGTTTCAAATCATAGAAAGTGGGAGTGTCAGTCCTCTTGTACTTAAGTCGGCATTGTGCGTTTTGCATTAAATTCGGATCCAATTTCTGCGTTTCATCGTCAATAAGAAGGTCCGAGGTATACAGTAAACCTGAACTGAAGCATCGGAATCTAAAACTGGACTCACAGGAGAGGATCAAATCATAGAAAGTTAGAGTGTCAGTCCACTTGTACTTAAGTCGGCATTGTGCCTTTTGTATTAAATTCAGATGCAATTTCTGTGTTACATCGTGAGTAAGAAGGTCCAAGGTATACAGTAAACCTGAGGGGATGAAGCGAAATCTAAAACTGGTATCACAGGAGAGATTAAAATCGTAGAAAGTGAGAGTGTCAGTCCTCTTGCACTTAAGTCGCATTGTGCCTTTTGAATTTAATTCCGATGCAATTTCTGTGTTTCATCGTCAATAAGAAGGTCCAAGGTATACAGGAAACCTGAAGTGAAGCATCGCATTCTAAAACTGGACTCACAGGAGAGGTTCAAATCATAGAAAATTAGAGTGTTAGTCATCTTGTACTTAAGTCAGCATTGTGCCTTTTGAATTTCATTCCGATGCAATTTCTGTGCTTCATCGTCAATAAGAAGGTCCAAGGTATTAAGGAAACCTGAAGTGAATCATCGGAATCTAAAACTGGACTCACAGGAGAGGTTCAAATCATAGAAAGTGAGAGTGTCATTCTTCTTGTACTTAAGTCGGCATTGTGCCTTTTGTATTAAATTCGAATGCAAATTCTGTGTTTCATCGTCAATAAGAAGGTCCAAGGTATACACGAAACCTGAAGTCAAGCATCGGAATCTAAAACTGGACTCAGAGGAGAGGTTCAAATCATAGAAAGTTAGAGTGTCAGTCCTCTTGTACTTAAGTCGGCATTGTGCCTTTTGTATTACATTCTGATGCAATTTCTGTGTTTCATCGTCAATAAGAAGGTCGAAGGGATACAGAAAACCTGAAGTGAAGCATTGGATTCTAAAACTGGACTCACAGGAGCGGTTCAAATCATAGAAAGTTAGAGTGTCAGTCATCTTGTACATAAGTCGGCATTGTGCCTTTTGAATTTCATTCCGATGCAATTTCTGTGCTTCATCGTCAATAAGAAGGTCCATGGTATTCAGTAAGCCTGAAGTGTAGCATCGGAATCTAAAACTGGACTCACAGGAGAGGTTCAATTCATAGAAAGTTAGAGTGTCCGTCCTCTTGTACTTAAGTCGGCATTGTGCCTTCTGAATTAAATTCCGATGCAATTTCTGTGATTGATCGTCAATAAGAAGGTCCAAGGTGTACAGGAAACCTGAAGTGAAGCACCGGAATCTAAGACTGGACTCACAAGAGAGGTTCAAATCATAGAATCATAGAAAGTGAGAGTGTCAGTCCTCTTGTACTTATGTCGGCATTGTGCCTTTTGCATTAATTTCGGATCCAATTTCTGTGTTTCATCGTCAGTAAGAATGTCCAAGGTATACAGTAAACCTGAAGGGACGCATCGGAATCTAAAACTGGACTCACAGAAGAGGTTCAAAAAATAGAAAGTAAGTGTGTCCGTCCTCTTGTACTTAAGTCGGCATTGTGCCTTTTGTATTAAATTCGGATGCAATTTCTGTGTTCGATCGTCTATAAAAAGGTCCAAGGTATACAGTAAACCTGAAGGGAAGCATCGGAATCTAAAACTGGACTCACAGGAGAGGTTCAAATCATAGAAAGTTAGAGTGACAGTCCTCTTTTACTTAAGTCGGCATTGCGCCTTTTGTATTAAATTCGGATGCAATTTCTGTGTTTCATAGTCAATAAGAAGGTCCAAGGGATACAGTAAACCTGAAGGGAAGCATCGGAATCTAAAACTGGACTCATAGGAGAGGTTCAAATCATTGAAAGTTAGAGTGTCAGTCCTCTTGCACTTAAGTCGGCATTGTGCCTTTTGTATTACATTCGGATGGAATTTCTGTGTTTCATCGTCAATAAGGAGGTCCAAGGGATACAGTAAACCTGAAGTGAAGGATCGGATTCAAAAACTGGACTCACAGGATAGGTTGAAACCAAAAAAAATTAGAGTGATAGTCATCTTGTACTTAAGTCGGTATTGTGCCTTTTGAATTTCATTCCGATGCAATTTCTGTGCCTCATCGTCAATAAGAAGATCCATGGTATACCGTAAACCTGAAATGTAGCATCGGAATCTAAAACTGAACTCAAAGGAGAGGTTCAAATCATAGAAAAATAGAGTGTCCGTCCTCTTGTACATAAGTCGGCATTGTGCCTTTTGAATTTAATTCCGATGCAATTTCTGTGTTTCATCGTCAATAAGAAGGTCCAAGGTATACAGTAAATCTGAAGGAAAGCATCGAAATCTAAAACTGGACTCACAGGGGAGATTCAAATCATTGGAAGTTAGAGTGTCAGTCCTCTTGTACTTAAGTCGGCATTGTGACTTTTGAATTTACTTCCGATACAATTTCTGTGTTTCATCGTCAAGAAGAAGGTCCAAGGTATACAGTAAACCTGAAGTGAAGCATCGGAATCTAAATCTGGACTCACCGGAGAGATTCAAATCATAGAAAGGTAGAGTGTCAGTCCTCTTGTACTTAAGACGGAATTGTGCCTTTTGAATATAAATCCGATGCAATTTCTGTGTTTCATCGTCAAAAAGAATGTCCAAGGTATACAGTAAACCTGAAGTGAAGCATCGTAACCTAAAACTGGACTCACAGGAGAGGTTCAAATTATAGTAAGGTAGAGTATCAGTCCTCTTGTACTTAAGTTGGCATTGTGCCTTTTGAATTTCATTCCGATGCAATTTCTGTGCTTCACCGTTAAAAAGCGGGTGCAAGGGATACAGTAAACCTGAAGTGAAAAATCGGAATCTAGAACTGGACTCACAGGAGAGGTTCTAATCATTTAAAGTTAGAGTGTCAGTCCTCTTGTACTTAAGTCGGCATCGTGTCTGTTGTATTAAATTCGGATGCAATGTCAGTGTTTCATCGTCAATAAGAAGGGCCGAGGGATACAGTAAACCTGAAGGGAAGCATCGGAGTCTAAAACTGGACTTATAGGAGAGGTTCAAATCATAGAAAGTTAGAGTGTCAGTCCTCTTGTACTTAAGTCGGCATTGTGCCTTTTGTATTACATTCGGATGCAATTTCTGTGTTTCATCGTCAATAAGGAGGTCCACGGTATACAGTAAACCTAAAGTGAACGATCGGATTCAAAATCTGGACTCACAGGAGAGTTTCAATTCATAGAAAGTTAGAGTGTCCGTCCTCTTGTACTTTAGTCGGCATTGTGCCTTCTGAATTTAATTCCGATGCAATTTCTGTGATTCATCGTCAATAAGAAGGTCCAAGGTATACAGGAAACCTGAAGTGTAGCATTGGAATCTAAATCTGGACTCACAGGAGAGGTTCATATCTAAAAGAGAGTGTGTCAGTCCTCTTGTACTTAAGTCGGCATTGTGACTTTTGCATTAAATTCGGATGCAATTTCCGTGTTTCCTTGCCAATAAGAAGGTCCAAGGGATACAGTAAACCTGAAGTGAGGCATCGGAATCTAAAACAGGACTCACAGGAGGGGTTCAAATCATAGAAAGTTAGAGTGTCAGTCTTCTTGTACTTAAGTCGGCATTGTGCCTTTTGTATTAAATTCAGATGCAATTTCTGTGTTTCATCGTCAATAAAAAGGTCCAAGGTATACAGTAAACCTCATGGGAAGCATCGGAACCTAAAACTGGACTCATAAAAGAGGTTCAAATCATAGAAAGTTAGAGTGTCAGTCCTCTTGTACTTAAGTCGGCATGGTGCCTTTTGTATTACAATCGGATGCAATTTCTGTGTTTCATCGTCAATAAGGAGGTCTACGGGATACATTAAACCTGAAGTGAAGGATCGGATTCAAAAACTGGACTCACAGGAGAGGTTCAAATCATACAGAATTAGAGTGTTAGTCATCTTGTACTTAAGTCGGCATTGTGCCTTTTGAATTTAATTCCGATGCAATTTCTGTGCTTCATCGTCAATAAGAAGATCCATGGTATACAGTAAACCTGAAGTGTAGCATCGGATACGAAAACTGGACTCACAGGAGAGGTTCAAACCATAGAAAGTTAGAGTGTCCGTCCTCTTGTACTTAAGTCGGCATTGTGCCGTTAGCATTAATTTAGGATCCAATTTCTCTGTTTCATCGTCAATAAGAAGGTCCAAGGTATACAGTAAACCTGAAGTGAAGCGTCGGAATCTAAAACTGGACTCACAGGAGAGGTTCAAATCATAGAAAGTTAGAGTGTCAGTCCTCTTGTACTTAAGTCGGCATTGTGCCTTCTGTATTATATTCGGATGCAATTTCTGTGTTTCATCGTCAGTAAGAAGGTCCAAGGTATACAGTAAACCTGAAGGGACGCATCGGAATCTAAAACTGGACTCACAGAAGAGGTTCAAAAAATAGAAAGTAAGTGTGTCCGTCCTCTTGTACTTAAGTCGGCATTGTGCCTTTTGTATTAAATTCGGATGCAATTTCTGTGTTCGATCGTCTATAAAAAGGTCCAAGGTATACAGTAAACCTGAAGGGAAGCATCGGAATCCAAAACTGGACTCACAGGAGAGGTTCAAATCATAGAAAGTTAGAGTGACAGTCCTCGTTTACTTAAGTCGGCATTGCGCCTTTTGTATTAAATTCGGATGCAATTTCTGTGTTTCATAGTCAATAAGAAGGTCCAAGGTATACAGTAAACTTGAAGGGAAGCATCGGAATCTAAAACTGGACTCATAGGAGAGGTTCAAATCATAGAAAGTTAGAGTGTCAGTCCTCTTGCACTTAAGTCGGCATTGTGCCTTTTGTATTACATTCGGATGGAATTTCTGTGTTTCATCGTCAATAAGGAGGTCCAAGGGATACAGTAAACCTGAAGTGAAGGATCGGATTCAAAAACTGGACTCACAGGAGAGGTTGAAAGCAAAAAAAATTAGAGTGATAGTCATCTTGTTCTTAAGTCGGTATTGTGCCTTTTGAATTTCATTCCGATGCAATTTCTGTGCTTCATCGTCAATAAGAAGAACCATGGTATACCGTAAACCTGAAATGTAGCATCGGAATCTAAAACTGGACTCACAGGAGAGGTTCAAATCATAGAAAAATAGAGTGTCCGTCCTCTTGTACATAAGTCGGCATTGTGCCTTTTGAATTTAATTCCGATGCAATTTCTGTGTTTCATCGTCAATAAGAAGGTCCAAGGTATACAGTAAATCTGAAGGAAAGCATCGAAATCTAAAACTGGACTCACAGGGGAGATTCAAATCATTGGAAGTTAGAGTGTCAGTCCCCTTGTACTTAAGTCGGCATTGTGACTTTTGAATTTACTTCCGATGCAATTTCTGTGTTTCATCGTCAAGAAGAAGGTCCAAGGTATACAGTAAACCTGAAGTGAAGCATCGTAACCTAAAACTGGACTCACAGGAGAAGTTCAAATTATAGTAAGGTAGAGTATCAGTCCTCTTGTACCTAAGTCGGCATTGTGCCTTTTGAATTTCATTCCGATGCAATTTCTGTGCTTCACCGTTAAAAAGAGGGTGCAAGGGATACAGTAAACCTGAAGTGAAAAATCGGAATCTAGAACTGGACTCACAGGAGAGGTTCTAATCATTTAAAGTTAGAGTGTCAGTCCTCTTGTACTTAAGTCGGCATCGTGTCTGTTGTATTAAATTCGGATGCAATGTCAGTGTTTCATGATCAATAAGAAGGGCCGAGGAATACAGTAAACCTGAAGGGAAGCATCGGAGTCTAAAACTGGACTCATAGGAGAGGTTCAAATCATAGAAAGTTAGAGTGTCAGTCCTCTTGTACTTAAGTCGGCATTGTGCCTTTTGTATTACATTCGGATGCAATTTCTGTGTTTCATCGTCAATAAGGAGGTCCACGGTATACAGTAAACCTAAAGTGAACGATCGGATTCAAAATCTGGACTCACAGGAGAGGTTCAATTCATAGAAAGTTAGAGTGTCCGTCCTCTTGTAATTTAGTCGGCATTGTGCCTTCTGAATTTAATTCCGATGCAATTTCTGTGATTCATCGTCAATAAGAAGGTCCAAGGTATACAGGAAACCTGAAGTGTAGCATTGGAATCTAAATCTGGACTCACAGGAGAGGTTCAAACCATAGAAAGTTAGAGTGTCCGTCCTCATGTACTTAAGTCGGCATTGTGCCTTTAGCATTAATTTAGGATCCAATTTCTCTGTTTCATCGTCAATAAGGAGGTCCAAGGTATACAGTAAACCTGAAGTGAAGCGTCGGAATCTAAAACTGGACTCACAGGAGAGGTTCAAATCATAGAAATTTAGAGTGTCAGTCCTCTTCTACTTAAGTCGGCATTGTGCCTTCTGTATTATATTCGGATGCAATTTCTGCGTTTCATCGTCAGTAAGAAGGTCCAAGGTATACAGTAAACCTGAAGGGATGCAGCTGAATCTAAAACTGGACTCACAGGAGAGGTTCAAATCATAGAAAGTGAGAGTGGCAGTCCTCTTGTACTTAAGTCGGCATTGTGCCTTTTGTATTATATTCGGATGCAATTTCTGTGTTTCATCGTCAATAAGAAGGTCCAAGGTATACAGAAAACCTGAAGTGCAGCTTCGGAATCTTAAGCTGGACTCACCGGAGAGATTCAAATCATAGAAAGTTAGAGTGTCAGTCCTCTTGTACTTAAGTTGGCATTGTGCCTTTTGAATTTAATTCCGATGCAATTTCTGTGTTTCATCGTCAATAAGAATGTCCAAGGTATACAGTAGACCTGAAGTGTAGCATCGGAATATAGAACTGGACTCACAGGAGAGGTTCAAATTATAGAAAGGTAGAGTGTCCGTCCTCTTGTACTGAAGTCGGCATTGTGACATTTGTATTAAATTCGGATGCAATTTCTGTGTTTCATCGTCAATAAGAATGTCCAAGGTATACAGTAAACCTGAAGTGAAGCATCGGAATCTAAAACTGGACTCACAGGAGAGGTTCAAATCATAGAAAGTTAGAGTGTCAGTCCTCTTGTACTTAAGTCGGCATTGTGCCTTCTGTATTAAATTCGTATGCAATTTCTGTATTTCATCGTCAGTAAGAAGGTTTAAGGTATACAGTAAACCTGAAGGGATGCAGCTGAATCTAAAACTGGACTCACAGGAGAGGTTAAAATCATAGAAAGTGAGAGTGGCAGTCCTCTTGCACTTAAGTCGGCATTGTGCCTTTTGTATTAAATTCGGATGCAATTTCTGTGTTTCATCGTCAATAAGAAGGTCCAAGGTATACAGAAAACCTGAAGTGCAGCATCGGAAACTTAAGCTGGACTCACCGGAGAGATTCAAATCATTGAAAGTTAGAGTGTCAGTCCTCTTGTACTTAAGTTGGCATTGTGCATTTTGAATTTAGTTCCGATGCAATTTCTGTGTTTCATCGTCAATAAGAATGTCCAAGGTATACAGTAGACCTGAAGTGTAGCATCGGAATATAAAACTGGACTCACAGGAGAGGTTCAAATTATAGAAAGGTAGAGTGTCCGTCCTCTTGTACTGAAGTCGGCATTGTGCCTTTTGAATTTAATTCCGATGCAATTTCTGTGTTTCATCGTCAATAAGAATGTCCAAGGGATACAGTAAACCTGAAGTGAGGCATCGGAATCTAATACTGGCCTCACTGGAGGGGTTCAAATGATAGACAGTTAGAGTGTCAGTCTTCTTGTACTTATGTCGGCATTGTGCCATTTGTATTAAATACGGATGCAGTTTCAGTGTTTCATCATTAATAACAATGTACAAGGGATACAGTACACCTGAAGTGAAGCATCGGAATCTAAAACTGGACTCACAGGTGAGGTTCAAATCATAGACAGTTAGAGTGTCAGTCCTCTTGTACCTAAGTCGGCACTGTGCCTTTTGAATTTAATTCCGATGCAATTTCTGTGTTTCATCGTCAATAAGAAGGTCCAAGGGATACAGCAAACCTGAAGTGAAGCATCGGATTCTAAAACTAGACTTACAGAAGAGGTTCAAATCATAGAGTGTCAGTCCTGTTGCACTTATGTCGGCATTGTGCCTTTTGTATTAAATTCGGATGCAATTTCTGCGTTTCATCGTCAATAAGATGGTTCAAGGGATACAGTAAACCTTAAGTGTAGCATCGGAATCTAAAACTGGACTCACAGGAGAGGTTCAAATCATAGAAAGTTAGAGTGTCAGTCCTCTTGTACTTAAGTCGGCATTGTGCCTTTTGTATTAAATTCGGATGCAATTTCTGTGTTTCATCGTCAATAAGAAGGTCTAAGGTATACAGTAAACATGGAGTGATACATCGGATTCTTAAACTGGACTCACAGGAGAGGTTTAAATCATAGAAAATTAGTGCGTCAGTCATCTTGTACTTAAGTCGGCACTGTGCCTTTTGAATTTCATTCCGATCCAATTTCTGTGCTTCATCGTCATTAAGAAGGTCCATGGTATACAGTAAACCTGAAGTGTAGCATCGGAATCTAAAACTGGACGCACAGGAAAGGTTCAAATCATAGAAAGTTAGAGTGTCAGTCCTCTTGAACTTAAGTCGGCATTCTTTCTTTTGAATTTAATTCCCGTGCAAATTCTGTGTTTCATCGTCAATAAGAAGGTCCAAGGTATACAATCAACTTGAAGAGAAGCATCGGAATCTAAAACTGGACTCACAGTGGAGGTTCAAATCATAGAAAGTTAGAGTGTCACTCCTCTTGTACTTCAGTCGGCATTGTGCCTTTCGTATTAAATTCGGATGCAATTTCTGTGATTCATCGTCAATAAGAAGGTCCATAGTATACAGTAAACCTGGAGGGAATCATCGGAATCTAAAACTGGACTCACAGGAGAGGTTCAAATCATAGAAAGTTAGAGTGTCAGTCCTCTTGTACTTAAGTCGGCATTGTGCCTTTTGTATTAAATTCGGAAGCAATTTCTGTGTTTCATCGTCAATAAGAAGGTCTAAGGTATACAGTAAACCTGATGGGAAGCATCGGAACCCAATACTGGACTCATAGGAGAGGTTCAAATCATAGAAAGTTAGAGTGTCAGTCCTCTTGTGCTTATGTCGGCATTGTGCCTTTTGTATTACATTCGGATGCAATTTCTGTGTTTCATCGTCAATAAGAAGATCCATGGTAAACAGTAAACCTGAAGTGTTGCATCGGAATCTAAAAGTGGGCTCACATTAGAGGTTCAAATCATAGAAAGTTAGAGTGTCCGTCCTCTTGTACTTAAGTCGGCATTGTGCCTTTAGCATTAAATTCGGATCCAATTTCTGTGCTTCATCGACATTAAGAAGGTCCATGGTATACAGTAAACCTGAAGTGTAATATCGGAATCTAAAACTGGACTCACAGGAGAGGTTCAAATCATAGAAAGTTAGAGTGTCAGTCCTCATGTACATAAGTCGGCATTGTGCCTTTTGAATTTTTATTAAGCTGCAATTACAGTATTTCATCGTCAATAAGAAGTTCCAAGGTATACAGTAAACCTGCAGTGAAGCATCGGAATCTAAAACTGGACTCACAGGAGAGGTTCAAATCATAGAAGGTTAGAGTGTCAGTCCTCTTGTACTGAAGTCGGCATTGTACCATTTGTATTAAATTCGGATGCAATTTCTGTGTTTAATCGTCAATAAGAATATCCAAGGGATACAGTAAACCTCAAGTGAAGCATCGGAAACTAAAACTGGACTCACAGGAGAGGTTCAAATCGTAGAAAGTGAGAGTGTTAGTCCTCTTGTACTTAAGTCGGCATTGTGCCTTTTGTATTTAATTCGGATGCAATTGCCGTGTTTCATCGTCAATAGGAAGGACCAAGGGATGCAGTAAACGTGAAGTGAGGCATCGCAATCTAAAACTGGACTCACAGGAGAGGTTCTAATCATAGAATGTTAGAGTGTCAGTCTTCTTGTACTTAAGTCGGCATTGTGCCATTTGTATTAAATACGGATGCAGTTTCTGTGATTCATCATCAATAAGAAGGTACAAGGGATACAGTAAACCTGAAATGAAGCATCGGAATCCAAAACTGGACTCACTGGAGTGGTTGAATTCATAGAAAGTGAGAGTGTCAGTCCTCTTGCACTTAAGTCGGCATTGTGCCTTTTGTATTAAATTCGGATGCAATTTCTGTGTTTCATCGTCAATAAGAAGGTCCAAGGTATACAGAAAACCTGAAGTGCAGCATCGGAAACTTAAGCTGGACTCACCGGAGAGATTCAAATCATTGAAAGTTAGAGTGTCAGTCCTCTTGTACTTAAGTTGGCATTGTGCATTTTGAATTTAGTTCCGATGCAATTTCTGTGTTTCATCGTCAATAAGAATGTCCAAGGTATACAGTAGACCTGAAGTGTAGCATCGGAATATAAAACTGGACTCACAGGAGAGGTTCAAATTATAGAAAGGTAGAGTGTCCGTCCTCTTGTACTGAAGTCGGCATTGTGCCTTTTGAATTTAATTCCGATGCAATTTCTGTGTTTCATCGTCAATAAGAATGTCCAAGGGATACAGTAAACCTGAAGTGAGGCATCGGAATCTAATACTGGCCTCACTGGAGGGGTTCAAATGATAGACAGTTAGAGTGTCAGTCTTCTTGTACTTATGTCGGCATTGTGCCATTTGTATTAAATACGGATGCAGTTTCAGTGTTTCATCATTAATAACAATGTACAAGGGATACAGTACACCTGAAGTGAAGCATCGGAATCTAAAACTGGACTCACAGGTGAGGTTCAAATCATAGACAGTTAGAGTGTCAGTCCTCTTGTACCTAAGTCGGCACTGTGCCTTTTGAATTTAATTCCGATGCAATTTCTGTGTTTCATCGTCAATAAGAAGGTCCAAGGGATACAGCAAACCTGAAGTGAAGCATCGGATTCTAAAACTAGACTTACAGAAGAGGTTCAAATCATAGAGTGTCAGTCCTGTTGCACTTATGTCGGCATTGTGCCTTTTGTATTAAATTCGGATGCAATTTCTGCGTTTCATCGTCAATAAGATGGTTCAAGGGATACAGTAAACCTTAAGTGTAGCATCGGAATCTAAAACTGGACTCACAGGAGAGGTTCAAATCATAGAAAGTTAGAGTGTCAGTCCTCTTGTACTTAAGTCGGCATTGTGCCTTTTGTATTAAATTCGGATGCAATTTCTGTGTTTCATCGTCAATAAGAAGGTCTAAGGTATACAGTAAACATGGAGTGATACATCGGATTCTTAAACTGGACTCACAGGAGAGGTTTAAATCATAGAAAATTAGTGCGTCAGTCATCTTGTACTTAAGTCGGCACTGTGCCTTTTGAATTTCATTCCGATCCAATTTCTGTGCTTCATCGTCATTAAGAAGGTCCATGGTATACAGTAAACCTGAAGTGTAGCATCGGAATCTAAAACTGGACGCACAGGAAAGGTTCAAATCATAGAAAGTTAGAGTGTCAGTCCTCTTGAACTTAAGTCGGCATTCTTTCTTTTGAATTTAATTCCCGTGCAAATTCTGTGTTTCATCGTCAATAAGAAGGTCCAAGGTATACAATCAACTTGAAGAGAAGCATCGGAATCTAAAACTGGACTCACAGTGGAGGTTCAAATCATAGAAAGTTAGAGTGTCACTCCTCTTGTACTTCAGTCGGCATTGTGCCTTTCGTATTAAATTCGGATGCAATTTCTGTGATTCATCGTCAATAAGAAGGTCCATAGTATACAGTAAACCTGGAGGGAATCATCGGAATCTAAAACTGGACTCACAGGAGAGGTTCAAATCATAGAAAGTTAGAGTGTCAGTCCTCTTGTACTTAAGTCGGCATTGTGCCTTTTGTATTAAATTCGGAAGCAATTTCTGTGTTTCATCGTCAATAAGAAGGTCTAAGGTATACAGTAAACCTGATGGGAAGCATCGGAACCCAATACTGGACTCATAGGAGAGGTTCAAATCATAGAAAGTTAGAGTGTCAGTCCTCTTGTGCTTATGTCGGCATTGTGCCTTTTGTATTACATTCGGATGCAATTTCTGTGTTTCATCGTCAATAAGAAGATCCATGGTAAACAGTAAACCTGAAGTGTTGCATCGGAATCTAAAAGTGGGCTCACATTAGAGGTTCAAATCATAGAAAGTTAGAGTGTCAGTCCTCTTGTACTTAAGTCGGCATTGTGCCTTTTCAATTTCATTCCGATGCAATTTCTGTGCTTCATCGTCAATAAGATGGTCCAAGGTATACAGTAAACTTGAAGTGAAGCATCGGAATCTAAAAGTGGATTCACAGTGGAGGTTCAAATCATAGAAAGTTAGAGTGTCAGTCCTCTTGTGCTTAAGTCGGCATTGTGCCTTTTGAATTCAATTCTGATGCACTTTCTGTGTTTCATCGTCAATAAGAAGGTCCAAGGTATACAGGAAACCTGAAGTGAAGCATCGGAATCTAAAACTGGACTCACTGGAGTGGTTGAATTCATAGAAAGTGAGAGTGTCAGTCCTCTTGTACTTAAGTCGGCATTGTGCCTTTTGTATTAAATTTGGAAGCAAGTTCTGTGTTTCATCATCAATAAGAAGGCCCAAGGGATACAGTGATCCTGAAGTGAAGCATCGGAATCTAAAACTGGGCTCACAGGAGAGGTTCAAATCACAGAAAGTTAGAGTGTCAGTCCTCTTGTACTTAAGTCGGCATTGTGCCTTTTGAATTTAATTCCGATGCAATTTCTGTGTTTCATCATCAATAAGAAGGTCCAAGGTATACAGTGAACCTGAAGTGAAGCATCAGAAATTGAAACTGGACTCACTGGACAGGTTCAAATCACAGAAAGTTTGCGTGTCAGTCCCTTTGTACTTAAGTCGTCATTGTGCCTTTTGTATTAAATTCTATGCAATTTCTGTGTTTCATCGTAAATAGAAGTTCCAAGGGATACAGTAAACCTGAAGTGAAGCATCGGAATCTAAAACTGGACTCACAGGAGAGGTTCAAATCAAAGAAAGTTAGAGTGTCGGTCCTCTTGTACTTAAGTCAGCATTGTGCCTTTTGAATTTAATTCCGAAGCAATATCTGTGCTTCTTCGTCAATAAGAAGGTCCAAGGAATACTGTAAACCAGAAGTGAAGCATCCGAATCTAAAACTGGGCTCACAAAAGAGGTACAAATCATAGAAAGTTTGAGAGGAAGTCCTCTAGTACTTAAGTCGGCATTGTGCCTTTTGAATTTAATTCCAATGCAATTTCTGTGTTTCATCGTCAATAAGAATGTCCAAGGTATACAGTGAACCTGAAGTGAAGCATCAGAAATTGAAACTGGACTCACAGGACAGGTTCAAATCACAGAAAGTTTGCGTGTCAGTCCCTTTGTACTTAAGTCGTCATTGTGCCTTTTGTATTAAATTCTATGCAATTTCTGTGTTTCATCGTCAATTAGAAGGTCCAAGGTATACAGGAAACCTGAAGTGAAGCATCGGAATTTAAAACTGGACTCACTGGAGAGTTTAAAATCATAGAAAGTGAGAGTGTCAGTCCTCTTTTACTTAAGTCGGCATTGTGCCTTTTGAATTTAATTCTGATGCAATTTCTGTGTTTCATCATCAATAAGAAGGTGCAAGTGATATAGTAGAAATGAAGTGAAGCATCGGAATCTAAAACTTGACTCACAGGAGATGTTCAAATCATAGAAAGTGAGAGTGTCAGTCCTCTTGTACTTAAGTCGGCATTGTGCCTTTTGAATTTAATTACGATGCAATTTTATGTGTTTCATCGTCAATAAGAAGGTCCAAGGTATACAATGAACCTGAAGTGAAGCATCGGAATCTAAAACTGGACTCACAGTGGAGGTTCAAATCATAGAAAGTTAGAGTTTCAGTTCTCTACTACATAAACGGCATTGTGCCTTTTGAATTTAATTCCGAAGCAATTTCTGTGTTTCATCGTCAATAAGAAGGTCCAAGGTATACAGTGATCCTGAGGTGAAGCATTGGAATCTAAAACTGGACTCACAGGAGAAGTTCAAATCACAGAAAGTTAGAGAGACCGTCCCTTTGTACTTAAGTCGTCAATGTGCCTTTTGTATTAAATTCGGATGCAATTTCGGTGTTTCATCGTCAATAAGAAGTTCCAAGGGATACAGTAAACCAGAAGTGAAGCATCGGAATCTAAAACTGGACTCACAGGAGAGGTTAAAATCAAAGAAATTTAGAGTGTCGGTCCTCTTGTACCTAAGTCGGTATTGTGCCTTTTGAATTTAATCCCGAAGCAATTTCTGTGCTTCTTCGTCAATAAGAAGGTCCAAGTTATACTGTAAACCTGAAGTGAAGCATCCGAATCTAAAACTGGGCTCACAAAAGAGGTACAAATCATAGAAAGTTAGAGAATCAGTCCTCTTGGTTTTAAGTCGGCATTGCGCTTTTTTGAATTTAATTCGGATGCAATTTCCGTGTTTCATCGTCAATAAGAAGGTCCAAGGTATACAGGAAACCTGAAGTGATGCATCGGAATCTAAAACTGGACTCACATTGGAGGTTCAAATCATAGAAAGTTAGAGTGTAGGTCCTCTGCTACTTAAGTCGGCATTGTGCGTTTTGAATTTAATTCCGAAGCAATTTCTGTGCTTCATCGTCAATAAGAAGGTCCTAGGTGTACAGTAAACCTGAAGTGAAGCATCCGAATCTAAAACTAGAGTCACAGGAGAGGTTCAAATCATAGAAAGTTAAAGTGTCAGTCCTCTTGTACTTAAGTCGGCATTGTGCCTTATGAATTTAATTCCGATGCAATTTCTGTGTTTCATCGTCAATAAGAAGGTCCAAGGTATACAGTGAACCTGAAGTGTAGCATCGGAATCTAAAACTGGACTCACAGGAGAGGTTCAAATCATTGAAAGTTAGAGTGTTAGTCCTCTTGTACTTAAGTCGGCATTGTGCTTTTGAATTTAAATCCGATGCAATTTCTGTGTTTCATCGTCAATAAGCAGGTCCAAGGTGTACAGTAAACCTGAAGTGAAGCATCGGAATCTAAAAGTGAACTCACAGGAGAGGTTCAAATCATTGGAAGTTAGAGTGTCTGTCCTCTTGTACTTAAGTCAGCATTGTGCCTTTTGTATTAAATTCGGATGCAATTTCTGTGCTTCGTCGTCAATAAGAAGGTGCAAGTGATATAGTAGACCTGAAGTGAAGCATCGGAATCTAAAACTTGACTCACAGGCGATGTTCAAATCATAGAAAGTTAGAGTGTCTGTCCTCTTGTACTTAAGTCAGCACTGTGCCTTTTGTATTAAATTCGGATGCAATTTCTGTGCTTCATCGTCAATAAGAAGGTGCAGGTGATATAGAAGACCTGAAGTGATGAATCGGAATCTAAAACTTGACTCACAGGAGATGTTCAAATCATAGAAAATGAGAGTGTCAGTCCTCTTGTACTTAAGTCGGCTTTGTGCCTTCTGTATTTAATTCGGATGCAATTTCTGTGTTTCATCATCAATAAGAATGTCCAAGCGATACTGTAAACCTGAAATGAATCATTGGAATCTAAAACTGGACTATCAGGAGAGGTTCAAATCATAGAAAGTTAGAGAGTCAGTCCTCTTGTACTTAAGTCGGCATTGTGCCTTTTGAATTTAATTCGGATGCAATTTCTGTGTTTCATCGTCAATAAGAACGTCCAAGGTATACAGGAAACCTGAAGTGAAGCATCGGAATCTAAAACTGGACTCACTGGAGTGGTTGAATTCATAGAAAGTGAGAGTGTCAGTCCTCTTGTACTTAAGTCGGCATTGTGCCTTTTGTATTAAGTTTGGAAGCAAGTTCTGTGTTTCATCGTCAATAAGAAGGCCCAAGGGATACAGTGATCCTGAAGTGAAGCATCGGAATCTAAAACTGGGCTCACAGGAGAGGTTCAAATCACAGAAAGTTAGAGTGTCAGTCCTCTTGTACTCAAGTCGGCATTGTGCCTTTTGAATTTAATTCCGATGCAATTTCTGTGTTTCATCGTCAATAAGAAGGTCCAAGGTATACAGTGAACCTGAAGTGAAGCATCAGAAATTGAAACTGGACTCACAGGACAGGTTCAAATCACAGAAAGTTTGCGTGTCAGTCCCTTTGTACTTAAGTCGTCATTGTGCCTTTTGTATTAAATTCTATGCAATTTCTGTGTTTCATCGTAAATAGAAGTTCCAAGGGATACAGTAAACCTGAAGTGAAGCATCGGAATCTAAAACTGGACTCACAGGAGAGGTTCAAATCAAAGAAAGTTAGAGTGTCGGTCCTCTTGTACTTAAGTCAGCATTGTGCCTTTTGAATTTAATTCCGAAGCAATATCTGTGCTTCTTCGTCAATAAGAAGGTCCAAGGAATACTGTAAACCAGAAGTGAAGCATCCGAATCTAAAACTGTGCTCACAAAAGAGGTACAAATCATAGAAAGTTTGAGAGGAAGTCCTCTAGTACTTAAGTCGGCATTGTGCCTTTTGAATTTACTTCCAATGCAATTTCTGTGTTTCATCGTCAATAAGAATGTCCAAGGTATACAGTGAACCTGAAGTGAAGCATCAGAAATTGAAACTGGACTCACAGGACAGGTTCAAATCACAGAAAGTTTGCGTGTCAGTCCCTTTGTACTTAAGTCGTCATTGTGCCTTTTGTATTAAATTCTATGCAATTTCTGTGTTTCATCGTCAATTAGAAGGTCCAAGGTATACAGGAAACCTGAAGTGAAGCATCGGAATTTAAAACTGGACTCACTGGAGAGTTTAAAATCATAGAAAGTGAGAGTGTCAGTCCTCTTTTACTTAAGTCGGCATTGTGCCTTTTGAATTTAATTCTGATGCAATTTCTGTGTTTCATCATCAATAAGAAGGTGCAAGTGATATAGTAGAAATGAAGTGAAGCATCGGAATCTAAAACTTGACTCACAGGAGATGTTCAAATCATAGAAAGTGAGAGTGTCAGTCCTCTTGTACTTAAGTCGGCATTGTGCCTTTTGAATTTAATTACGATGCAATTTTATGTGTTTCATCGTCAATAAGAAGGTCCAAGGTATACAATGAACCTGAAGTGAAGCATCGGAATCTAAAACTGGACTCACAGTGGAGGTTCAAATCATAGAAAGTTAGAGTTTCAGTTCTCTACTACATAAACGGCATTGTGCCTTTTGAATTTAATTCCGAAGCAATTTCTGTGTTTCATCGTCAATAAGAAGGTCCAAGGTATACAGTGATCCTGAGGTGAAGCATTGGAATCTAAAACTGGACTCACAGGAGAAGTTCAAATCACAGAAAGTTAGAGAGACCGTCCCTTTGTACTTAAGTCGTCAATGTGCCTTTTGTATTAAATTCGGATGCAATTTCGGTGTTTCATCGTCAATAAGAAGTTCCAAGGGATACAGTAAACCAGAAGTGAAGCATCGGAATCTAAAACTGGACTCACAGGAGAGGTTAAAATCAAAGAAATTTAGAGTGTCGGTCCTCTTGTACCTAAGTCGGTATTGTGCCTTTTGAATTTAATCCCGAAGCAATTTCTGTGCTTCTTCGTCAATAAGAAGGTCCAAGTTATACTGTAAACCTGAAGTGAAGCATCCGAATCTAAAACTGGGCTCACAAAAGAGGTACAAATCATAGAAAGTTAGAGAATCAGTCCTCTTGGTTTTAAGTCGGCATTGCGCTTTTTTGAATTTAATTCGGATGCAATTTCCGTGTTTCATCGTCAATAAGAAGGTCCAAGGTATACAGGAAACCTGAAGTGATGCATCGGAATCTAAAACTGGACTCACAGTGGAGGTTCAAATCATAGAAAGTTAGAGTGTCAGTCCTCTGCTACTTAAGTCGGCATTGTGCGTTTTGAATTTAATTCCGAAGCAATTTCTGTGCTTCATCGTCAATAAGAAGGTCCTAGGTGTACAGTAAACCTGAAGTGAAGCATCCGAATCTAAAACTAGAGTCACAGGAGAGGTTCAAATCATAGAAAGTTAAAGTGTCAGTCCTCTTGTACTTAAGTCGGCATTGTGCCTTATGAATTTAATTCCGATGCAATTTCTGTGTTTCATCGTCAATAAGAAGGTCCAAGGTATACAGTGAACCTGAAGTGTAGCATCGGAATCTAAAACTGGACTCACAGGAGAGGTTCAAATCATTGAAAGTTAGAGTGTTAGTCCTCTTGTACTTAAGTCGGCATTGTGCCTTTTGTATTAAATTCGGTTGCAATTTCTGTGTTTCATCGTCAATAAGGAGGTCCAAAGTATACAGTGAACCTGAAGTGAAGCATCGGAATCTAAAACTGGACTCACAGGAGAGGATAAAATCAAGGAAAGTTAGAGTGTTGGTCCTCTTGTACTTAAGTCGGCATTGTGCCTTTTGAATTTAATTCCGAAGCAATTTCTGTGCTTCTTCGCTAATAAGAAGGCTCAAGGTATACAGTAAACCTGAAGTGAAGCATCCGAATCTAAAACTGGGTTCACAGGAGAGGTACAAATCATAGAAAGTGAGAGTGTCAGTCCTCTTGTACTTAAGTCGGCATTGTGCCTTTTGTATTAAATTCAGATGCAATTTCTGTGTTTCATCGTCAATAAGAAGGTCCAAGGTATACACTGAACCTGAAGTGAAGCATCGGAATCTAATACTGGACTCACGGGAGAGGCTCAAATCACAGAAAGTTAGCGTGTCAGTCCCTTTGTACTTAAGTCGTCATTGTGCATTTTGGATTACATTCGGAGGCAATTTTTGTGTTTCATCGTCAATAAGAGAGTCCAAGGAATACAATAAACCTGAAGTGAAGCATCGGAATCTAAAACTGGACTCACAGGAGAGGATAAAATCAAGGAAAGTTAGAGTGTTGGTCCTCTTGTACTTAAGTCGGCATTGTGCCTTTTGAATTTAATTCCGAAGCAATTTCTGTGCTTCTTCGCTAATAAGAAGGCTCAAGGTATACAGTAAACCTGAAGTGAAGCATCCGAATCTAAAACTGGGTTCACAGGGGAGATTCAAATCATAGAAAGTTAGAGGGTCTGTCCTCTTGTACTTAAGTCAGCACTGTGCCTTTTGTATTAAATTCGGATGCAATTTCTGTGCTTCATCGTCAATAAGAAGGTGCAGGTGATATAGAAGACCTGAAGTGATGAATCGGAATCTAAAACTTGACTCACAGGAGATGTTCAAATCATAGAAAATGAGAGTGTCAGTCCTCTTGTACTTAAGTCGGCTTTGTGCCTTCTGTATTTAATTCGGATGCAATTTCTGTGTTTCATCATCAATAAGAATGTCCAAGCGATACTGTAAACCTGAAATGAATCATTGGAATCTAAAACTGGACTATCAGGAGAGGTTCAAATCATAGAAAGTTAGAGAGTCAGTCCTCTTGTACTTAAGTCGGCATTGTGCCTTTTGAATTTAATTCGGATGCAATTTCTGTGTTTCATCGTCAATAAGAACGTCCAAGGTATACAGGACACCTGAAGTGAAGCATCGGAATCTAAAACTGGACTCACAGGAGAGGTTGAATTCATAGAAAGTGAGAGTGTCAGTCCTCTTGTACTTAAGTCGGCAATGTGCCTTTTGTATTAAATTCGGATGCATGTTCTGTGTTTCATCATCAATAAGAAGGTCCAAGGGATACAGTGAACCTGAAGTGAAGCATCGGAATCTAAAACTGGGCTCACAGGAGAGGTTCAAATCATAGAAAGTTAGAATGTCAGTCCTCTTGTACTTAAGTCGGCATTGGGCCTTTTGAATTTAACTCGGATGAAATTTCTGTGTTTCATCGTCAATAAGAAGGTCCAAGGGATCCAGTAAACCTGAAGTGAAGCATCGGAATCTAAAACTGGACTCACAGTGGAGGTTCAAATCATAGAAAGTTAGAGCGTCAGTTCTCTCGTACTTAAGTCGGCATTGGGCCTTTTGAATTTAACTCGGATGAAATTTCTGTGTTTCATCGTCAATAAGAAGGTCCAAGGGATCCAGTAAACCTGAAGTGAAGCATCCGAAACTAAAACTGGGCTCACAGGAGAGGTACAAATAATAGGAAGTTAGAGAGTCAGTCCTCTAGTACTTAAGTCGGCATTGTGCCTTTTGAATTTAATTCCGATGCAATTTCTGTGTTTCATCGTCAGTAAGAAGGTCTAAGGTATACAGTGAACCTGAAGTGAAGCATCGGAATCTAAAACTGAACTCACAGGAGAGGTTCAAATCATAGAAAGTTAGAGTGTCTGGCCTCTTGTACTTAAGTCAGCACTGTGCCTTTTGTATTAAATTGGGATGCAATTTCTGTGCTTCATCGTCAATAAGAAGGTGCAAGTGATATAGAAGACCTGAAGAGAAGAATCGGAATCCAAAACTTGACTCACAGGAGATGTTCAAATCATAGAAAGTGAGAGTGTCAGTCCTCTTGTACTTAAGTCGGCTTTGTGCCTTTTGTATTAAATTCGGATGCAATTTCTGTGTTTCATCATCAATAAGAATGTCCAAGGGATACTGTAAACCAGAAATGAATCATTGGAATCTAAAACTGGACTATCAGGAGAGGTTCAAATCATAGAAAGTTAGAGAGTCAGTCCTCTTGTACTTAAGTCGGCATTGTGCCTTTTGAACTTAATTCGGATGCAATTTCTGTGTTTCATCGTCAATACGAAGGTCCAAGGTATACAGGAAACCTGAAGTGAAGCATCGGAATCTAAAACTGGACTCACAGGAGAGGTTGAATTCATAGAAAGTGAGAGTGTCAGTCCTCTTGTGCTTAAGTCGGCATTGTGCCTTTTGTATTAAATTCGGATGCATGTTCTGTGTTTCATCATCAATAAGAAGGTCCAAGGGATACAGTGAACCTGAAGTGAAGCATCGGAATCTAAAACTGGGCTCACAGGAGAGGTTCAAATCATACAAAGTTAGAGTGACAGTCCTCTTGTACTTAAGTCGGCATTGTGCCTTTTGAATTTAACTCGGATGAAATTTCTGTGTTTCATCGTCAATAAGAAGGTCCAAGGGATACAGTAAACCTGCAGTGAAGCATCGGAATCTAAAACTGGACTCACAGGAGATGTTCAAATCATAGAAAGTGAGAGTGTCTCTCCTCTTGTACTTAAGTCGGCATTGTGTCCTTTGTATTAAATTCGGATGCAATTTCTGTGTTTCTTCATCAATAAGAATGTCCAAGGGATACTGGAAACCTGATATGAATCATCGGAATCTGAAACTGGACTAACAGGAGAGGTTAAAATCGTAGAAAGTTAGAGAGTCAGTCCTCTTGTACTTAAGTCGGCATTGTGCCTTTTGAATTTAATTCGGATGCAATTTCCGTGTTTCATCGTCAATAAGAAGTTCCAAGGGATACAGTAAACCAGAAGTGAAGCATCGGAATCTAAAACTGGACTCACAGGAGAGGTTAAAATCAAAGAAATTTAGAGTGTCGGTCCTCTTGTACCTAAGTCGGTATTGTGCCTTTTGAATTTAATTCCGAAGCAATTACTGTGCTTCTCCGTCAATAAGAAGGTCCACGGTATACAGTAAACCCGAAGTGAAGCATCCGAAACTAAAACTGGGCTCAAAGGAGAGGTACAAATTATAGAAAGTTAGACTGTTAGTCTTCTTGTAATTAAGTCGGCATTGTGCTTTTGAATTTAAATCCGATGCAATTTCTGTGTTTCATCGTCAATAAGCAGGTCCAAGGTGTACAGTAAACCTGAAGTGAAGCATCGGAATCTAAAAGTGAACTCACAGGAGAGGTTCTAATCATTGAAAGTTAGAGTGTTTGTCCTCTTGTACTTAAGTCGGCATTGTGCATTTTGTATTAAATTCGGATGCAATTTCTGTGTTTCATAGTCTATAAGAACGTCCAAGGTATACACGAAACCTGAAGTCAAGCATCGGAATCTAAAACTGGACTCACATTAGAGGTTCAAATCGTAGAAAGTGAGAGTGTCAGTCCTCTTGTACTTAAGCCGGCATTGTGCTTTTGTATTAAATTCGGAAGCAATTTCTGTGTTTCATCGTCAGTAAGAAAGTCCAAGATATACAGTAAACCTGAAGTGAATCATCGGAATCTAAAACTGGACTCACAGAGGTGGTTCAAATCATAGAAAGTTAGAGAGTCAGTCCTCTTGTACTTAAGTCGGCATTGTGCCTTTTAAATTTAATTCCGATGCAATTTCTGTCTTTCATCGTCAATAAGACGGTCCAAGGTATACAGGAAACCTGAAGTGAAGCATCGGAATCTAAAACTGGACTCACAGGAGAGGTTAAAATCATAGAAAATGAGAGTGTCAGTCCTCATTTACTTAAGTCGGCATTGTGCCTTTTGTATTAAATTCGGATGCAATTTCTGTGTTTCGTCGTCAATAAGAAGGTCCAACGTATACAGGAAACCTGAAGTGAAGCATCGGAATCTAAAACTGGTTTCACAGGAGAGGTTCAAATCATAGAAAGTGAGAGTGTCAGTCCTCTTGTACTTAAGTCGGCATTGTGCCTTTTGTATTAAATTCGGTTGCAATTTCTGTGTTTCATCGTCAATAAGGAGGTCCAAAGTATACAGTGAACCTGAAGTGAAGCATCGGAATCTAAAACTGGACTCACAGGAGAGGATAAAATCAAGGAAAGTTAGAGTGTTGGTCCTCTTGTACTTAAGTCGGCATTGTGCCTTTTGAATTTAATTCCGAAGCAATTTCTGTGCTTCTTCGTTAATAAGAAGGACCAAGGTATACAGTAAACCTGAAGTGAAGCATCCGAATCTAAAACTGGGTTCACAGGAGAGGTACAAATCATAGAAATTTAGAGAGTCAGTCCTCTAGTACTTAAGTCGGCATTGTGCCTTTTGAATTTAATTCCGATGCAATTTCTGTGTTTCATCGTCAGTAAGAAGGTCTAAGGTATACAGTGAACCTGAAGTGAAGCATCGGAATCTAAAACTGAACTCACAGGAGAGATTCAAAGCATAGAAAGTTAGAGTGTCTGTCCTCTTGTACTTAAGTCAGCACTGTGCCTTTTGTATTAAATTCGGATGCAATTTCTGTGCTTCATCGTCAATAAGAAGGTGCAAGTGATATAGAAGACCTGAAGTGAAGAATCGGAATCTAAAACTTGACTCACAGGAGATGTTCAAATCATAGAAAATGAGAGTGTCAGTCCTCTTGTACTTAAGTCGGCTTTGTGCCTTTTGTATTTAATTCGGATGCAATTTCTGTGTTTCATCATCAATAAGAATGTCCAAGGGATACTGTAAACCTGAAATGAATCATTGGAATCTAAAACTGGACTATCAGGAGAGGTTCAAATCATAGAATGTTAGAGAGTCAGTCCTCTTGTACTCAAGTCGGCATTGTGCCTTTTGAATTTAATTCGGATGCAATTTCTGTGTTTCATCGTCAATAAGAACGTCCAAGGTGTACAGGACACCTGAAGTGAAGCATCGGAATCTAAAACTGGACTCACAGGAGACGTTCAGATCATAGAAAGTGAGAGTGTCTGTCCTCGTGTACTTAAGTCAGCACTGTGCCTTTTGAATTTAATTCCGATGCAATTTCTGTGTTTCATCGTCAATAAGATGGTCCAAGGTATACAGTGAACCCGAAGTGAAGCATCGGAATCTAAAATTGAACTCACAGGAGAGGTTCAAATCATAGAAAGTGAGAGTGTCTCTCCTCTTGTACTTAAGTCGGCATTGTGCATTTTGTGTTAAATTCGGATGCAAGTTCTGTGTTTCATCATCAATAAGAAGGTCCAACGGATACAGTGAACCTGAAGTGAAGCATCGGAATCTAAAACTGGGCACACAGGAGAGGTTCAAACCATTGAAAGTTAGAGTGTCAGTCCTATTGTACTTAAGTCGGCATTGTGCTTTTTAATTTAATTCGGATGAAATTTCTGTGTTTCATCGTCAATAAGAAGGTCCAAGGGAAACAGTAAAGTCGAAGTGAAGCATCGGAATCTAAAACTGGACTCACAGTGGAGGTTCAAATCATAGAAAGTTAGAGCGTCAGTTCTCTCTTACTTAAGTCGGCATTGTGCCTTTTGAATTTAATTCCGATGCAATTTCTGTGTTTCATCGTCAATAAGAAGGTCCAAGGTATACACTGAACCTGAATTGAAGCATCGGAATCCAATACTGGACTCACGGGGGAGGCTCAAATCACAGAAAGTTAGCGTGTCAGTCCCTTTGTACTTAAGTCGCCATTGTGCATTTTGTATTAAATTCGGATGCAATTTTTGTGTTTCATCGTCAATAAGAGAGTCCAAGGAATACAGTAAACCTGAAGTGAAGCATCCGAATCTAAAACTGGGCTCACAGGAGAGGTACAAATAATAGGAAGTTAGAGAGTCAGTCCTCTAGTACTTAAGTCGGCATTGTGCCTTTTGAATTTAATTCCGATGCAATTTCTGTGTTTCATCGTCAGTAAGAAGGTCTAAGGTATACAGTGAACCTGAAGTGAAGCACCGGAATCTAAAACTGAACTCACAGGAGAGGTTCAAATCATAGAAAGTTAGAGTGTCTGTCCTCTTGTACTTAAGTCAGCACTGTGGCTTTTGTATTAAATTTGGATGCAATTTCTGTGCTTCATCGTCAATAAGAAGGTGCAAGTGATATAGAAGACCTGAAGTGAAGAATCGGAATCTAAAACTTGACTCACAGGAGATGTTCAAATCATAGAAAGTGAGAGTGTCAGTCCTCTTGTACTTAAGTCGGCTTTGTGCATTTTGTATTAAATTCGGATGCAATTTCTTTGTTTCATCATCAATAAGAATGTCCAAGGGATACTGTAAACCTGAAATGAATCATCGGAATCTAAAACTGGACTATCAGGAGAGGTTCAAATCATAGAAAGTTAGAGAGTCAGTCCTCTTGTACTTAAGTCGGCATTGTGCCTTTTGAATTTAATTCGGATGCAATTTCTGTGTTTCATCGTCAATAAGAAGGTCCAAGGTATACAGAAAACCTGAAGTGAAGCATCGGAATCTAAAACTGGACTCACAGGAGAGGTTGAATTCATAGAAAGTGAGAGTGTCAGTCCTCTTGTACTTAAGTCGGCATTGTGCCTTTTGTATTAAATTCGGATGCATGTTCTGTGTTTCATAGTCAATAAGAGAGTCCAAGGAATACTGTAAAGCAGAAGTGAAGCATCCGAATCTAAAACTGGGCTCACAGGAGAGGTACAAATCATAGAAAGTTAGAGAGTCAGTCCTCTAGTACTTAAGTCGGCATTGTGCCTTTTGAATTTAATTCCGATGCAATTTCTGTGTTTCATCGTCAATAAGAAGGTCCAAGGTATACAGTGAACCCAAAGTGAAGCATCGGAATCTAAAATTGAACTCACAGGAGAGGTTCAAATCATAGATAGTTAGAGTGTCTGTCCTCTTGTACTTAAGTCAGCACTGTGCCTTTTGTATTAAATTCGGATGCAATTTCTGTGCTTCATCGTCAATAAGAAGGTGCAAGTGATATAGAAGACCTGAAGTGAAGAATCGGAATCTAAAACTTGACTCACAGGAGTTGTTCAAATCATAGAGAGTGAGAGTGTCAGTCCTCTTGTACTTAAGTAGGCATTGTGCTTTTTGTATTAAATTCGGATGCAAATTCTGTGTTTCATCATCAATAAGAATGTCCAAGGGATACTGTAAACCTGAAATGAATCATTGGAATCTAAAACTGGACTATCAGGAGAGGTTCAAATCATAGAAATTTAGAGAGACAGTCCTCTTGTACTTAAGTCGGCATTATGCCTTTTGTATTAAATTCGGATGCATGTTTTGTGTTTCATCATCAATAAGAAGGTCCAAGGGATACTGTGAACCTGAAGTGCAGCATCGGAATCTAAAACTGGGCTCACAGGAGAGGTTCAAATCATAGAGAGTTAGAGTGTCAGTCCTCTTCTACTTAAGTCGGCATTGTGCCTTTTGAATTTAACTCGGATGAAATTTCTGTGTTTCATCGTCAATAAGAAGGTCCAAGAGATACAGTAAACCTGAAGTGAAGCATCGGAATCTAAAACTGGACTCACAGGAGATGTTCAAATCATAGAAAGTGAGAGTGTCAGTCCTTTTGTACTTTAGTCGGCATTGTGCCTTTTGTATTAAATTCGGATGCAATTTCTGTGTTTCATCATCAATTAGAATGTCCAAGGGATACTGTAAACCTGATATGAATCATCGGAATCTAAAACTGGACTAACAGGAGAGGTTCAAATCATAGAAAGTTAGAGAGTCGGTCCTCTTGTACTTAAGTCGGCATTGTGCCTTTTGAATGTAATTCGGATGCAATTTCCGTGTTTCATCGTCAATAAGAAGGTCCAAGGTGTACAGGAAACCTGAAGTGAAGCATCGGAATCTAAAACAGGACTCACAGGAGAGGTTGTATTCATAGAAAGTGAGAGTGTCAGTCCTCTTGTACTTAAGTCGGCATTGTGCATTTTGTGTTAAATTCGGATGCAAGTTCTGTGTTTCATCATCAATAAGAAGGTCCAAGGGATACAGTGAACCTGAAGTGAAGCATCGGAATCCAAAACTGGGCACACAGGAGAGGTTCAAATCATTGAAAGTTAGAGTGTCAGTCCTATTGTACGTAAGTCGGCATTGTGCTTTTTGAATTTAATTCGGATGAAATTTCTGTGTTTCATCGTCAATAAGAGCGTCCAAGGGAAACAGTAAAGCTGAAGTGAAGCATCGGAATCTAAAACTGGACTCACAGTGGAGGTTCAAATCATAGAAAGTTAGAGTGTCAGTTCTCTGCTACTTAAGTCGGCATTGTGCCTTTTGAATTTAATTCCGAAGCAATTTCTGTGCTTCATCGTCAATAAGACGGTCAAGGTGTACAGTAAACCTGAAGTGAGGCATCCGAATCTAAAACTAGACTCACATGAGAGAATCAAATCATAGAAAGTTAGAGTGTCAGTTCTCTTGTACATAAGTAAGCATTGTGCCTTTTGAATTTAATTCCGATGCAATTTCTGTGTTTCATCGTCAATAAGATGGTCCAAGTTATACAGTGAACCTGAAGTGAAGCATCGGAATCTAAAACTAGACTCACAGGAGAGGTTCAAATCATAAAAAATTAGAGTGTCAGTCCCCTTGTACTTAAGTCAGCATTGTGCATTTTATATTAAATTCGGATGCAATTTCTGTGTTTCATCGTCAATACGAAGGTCCAAGGGATACAGTAAACCTGATGTGAAGCATCGGAATCTAAAACTGGACTCACAGTGGAGGTGGAAATCATAGAAAGTTAGAGTATCCGTTCTCTGCTACTTAAACGGCATTGTGCCTTTTGAATTTAATTCCGAAGCAATTTCTGTGCTTCATCGTCAATAAGAAGGTCCAAGGTGTACAGTAAGCCTGAAGTGAAGCATCCGAATCTAAAACTAGACTCACATGAGAGAATCAAATCATAGAAAGTTAGAGTGTCAGTTCTCTTGTACTTAAGTAAGCATTGTGCCTTTTGAATTTAATTCCGATGCAATTTCTGTGTTTCATCGTCAATACGAAGGTCCAAGGTATTCAGTGAACCTGAAGTGAAGCATCGGAATCTAAAACTAGACTCACAGGAGAGGTTCAAATCATAGAAAGTTAGGGCGTC
Source organism: Schistocerca americana (assembly GCF_021461395.2). Lineage (NCBI taxonomy): Eukaryota > Metazoa > Arthropoda > Insecta > Orthoptera > Acrididae > Schistocerca > Schistocerca americana. The sequence goes on along the minus strand of NW_025725917.1, from coordinate 4,508,249 downwards.
AGTCCTCTTGTACTTAAGTCGGCATTGTGCCTTTTGAATTTAATTCCGATGCAATTTCCGTGTTTCATCGTCAATAAGAAGGTCCAAGGTATACAGTGAACCTGAAGTGAAGCATTGGAATCGGACTCACAGGAGAGGTTCAAATCACAGAAAGTTAGAGTGTCAGTCCCTTTCAACTTATGTCGTCATTGTGCCTTTTGTATCAAATTCGGATGCAATTTCTGTGTTTCATCGTCAATAAGAAGTTCAAAGGGATACAGTAAAGCTGAAGTGAAGCATCGGAATCTAAAACTGGACTCACAGGAGAGGTTAAAATCAAAGATAGTTAGAGAGTCGGTCCTCTTGTACTTAAGTCTGCATTGTGCCTTTTGAATTTAATTCCGAAGCGATTTCTGTGCTTCTTCGTCAATAAGAAGGTCCAAGGTATACAGTAAACCAGAAGTGAAGCATCCGAAACTAAAACTGGGCTCACAGGAGAGGTTAAAATCATAGAAAGTGAGATTGTCAGTCCTCTTTTACTTAAGTCGGCATTGTGCCTTTTGTATTAAATTCGGATGCAATTTACGTGTTTCATCGTCAATAAGAAGGTCCAAGGTGTACAGTGAACCCGAAGTGAAGCATCGGAATCTAAAATTGAACTCACAGGAGAGGTTCAAATCATAGAAACTTAGAGTGTCTGTCCTCTTGTACTTAAGTCAGCACTGTGCCTTTTGTATTAAATTCGGATGCAATTTCTGTGCTTCATCGTCAATAAGAAGGTGCAAGTGATATAGAAACCTGAAGTGAAGAATCGGAATCTAAAACTTGACTCACAGGAGTTGTTCAAATCATAGAGAGTGAGAGTGTCAGTCCTCTTGTACTTAAGTAGTCATTGTGCTTTTTGTATTAAATTCGGATGCAAATTCTGTGTTTCATCATCAATAAGAATGTCCAAGGGATACTCTAAACCTGAAATGAATCATTGGAATCTAAAACTGGACTATCAGGAGAGGTTCAAATCATAGAAATTTAGAGAGACAGTCCTCTTGTACTTAAGTCGGCATTATGCCTTTTGTATTAAGTTCGGATGCATGTTCTGTGTTTCATCATCAATAAGAAGGTCCAAGGGATACTGTGAACCTGAAGTGCAGCATCGGAATCTAAAACTGGGCTCACAGGAGAGGTCCAAATCATAGAGAGTTAGAGTGTCAGTCCTCTTCTACTTAAGTCGGCATTGTGCCTTTTGAATTTAACTCGGATGAAATTTCTGTGTTTCATCGTCAATAAGAAGGTCCAAGGGATACAGTAAACCTGAAGTGAAGCATCGGAATCTAAAACTGGACTCACAGGAGATGTTCAAATCATAGAAAGTGAGAGTGTCAGTCCTCTTGTACTTAAGTCGGCATTGTGCCTTTTGTATTAAATTCGGATGCAATTTCTGTGTTTCATCATCAATAAGAATGTCCAAGGGATACTGTAAACCTGATATGAATCATCGGAATCTAAAACTGGACTAACAGGAGAGGTTCAAATCATAGAAAGTTAGAGAGTCGGTCCTCTTGTACTTATTCGGCATTGTGCCTTTTGAATTTAATTCGGATGCAATTTCCGTGTTTCATCGTCAATAAGAAGGTCCAAGGTATACAGGAAACCTGAAGTGAAGCATCGGAATCTAAAACAGGACTCACAGGAGAGGTTGAATTCATAGAAAGTGAGAGTGTCAGTCCTCTTGTACTTAAATCGGCATTGTGCATTTTGTGTTAAATTCGGATGCAAGTTCTGTGTTTCACCATCAATAAGAAGGTCCAAGGGATACAGTGAACCTGAAGTGAAGCATCGGAATCTAAAACTGGGCACACAGGAGTGGTTCAAATCACTGAAAGTTAGAGTGTCAGTCCTATTGTACTTAAGTCGGCATTGTGCTTTTTGAATTTAATTCGCATGAAATTTCTGTGTTTCATCGTCAATAAGAGCTTCCAAGGGAAACAGTAAAGCTGAAGTGAAGCATCGGAATCCAAAACTGGACTCACAGTGGAGGTTCAAATCATAGAAAGTTAGAGTGTCAGTTCTCTGCTACTTAAGTCGGCATTGTGCCTTTTGAATTTAATTCCGAAGCAATTTCTGTGCTTCATCGTCAATAAGACGGTCAAGGTGTACAGTAAACCTGAAGTGAGGCATCCGAATCTAAAACTAGACCCACATGAGAGAATCAAATCATAGAAAGTAAGAGTGTCAGTTCTCTTGTACATAAGTAAGCATTGTGCCTTTTGAATTTAATTCCGATGCAATTTCTGTGTTTCATCGTCAATAAGAAGGTCCAAGGTATTCAGTGAACCTGAAGTGAAGCATCGGAATCTAAAACTAGACTCACAGGAGAGGTTCAAATCATAGAAAGTTAGAGCGTCAGTCCTCTTGTACTTAAGTCAGCATTGTGCATTTTATATTAAATTCGGATGCAATTTCTGTGTTTCATCGTCAATAAGAAGGTCCAAGGTATACAGCGTACCTGAAGTGAAGCATTGGAATCGGACTCACAGGAGAGGTTCAAATCACAGAAAGTTAGAGTGTCAGTCCCTTTCAACTTATGTCGTCATTGTGCCTTTTGTATTAAATTCGGATGCAATTTCTGTGTTTCATCGTCAATAAGAAGTTCTAAGGGATACAGTAAACCTGAAGTGAAGCATCGGAATCTAAAACTGGACTCACAGGAGAGGTTAAAATCAAAGAAAGTTAGAGAGTCGGTCCACTTGTACTTAAGTCTGCATTGTGCCTTTTGTATTAAATTCGGATGCAATTTCTGTGTTTCATCATCAATAAGAATGTCCAAGGGATACTGTAAACCTGATATGAATCATCGGAATCTAAAACTGGACTAACAGGAGAGGTTCAAATCATAGAAAGTTAGAAAGTCGGTCCTGTTGTACTTAAGTCGGCATTGTGCCTTTTGAATTTAATTCGGATGCAATTTCCGTGTTTCATCGTCAATAAGAAGGTCCAAGGTATACAGAAAACCTGAAGTGAAGCATCGGAATCTAAAACAGGACTCACAGGAGAGGTTGAATTCATAGAAAATGAGAGTGTCAGTCCTCTTGTACTTAAGTCGGCATTGTGCATTTTGTGTTAAATTCGGATGCAAGTTCTGTGTTTCATCATCAATAAGAAGGTCCAACGGATACAGTGAACCTGAAGTGAAGCATCGGAATCAAAAACTGGGCACACAGGAGAGGTTCAAATCATTGAAAGTTAGAGTGTCAGTCCTATTGTACTTAAGTCGGCATTGTGCTTTTTGAATTTAATTCGGATGAAATTTCTGTGTTTCATCGTCAATAAGAAGGTCCAAGGGAAACAGTAAAGTCGAAGTGAAGCATCGGAATCTAAAACTGGACTCACAGTGGAGGTTCAAATCATAGAAAGTTAGAGCGTCAGTTCTCTCGTACTTAAGTCAGCATTGTGCCTTTTGAATTTAATTCCGATGCAATTTCTGTGTTTCATCGTCAATAAGAAGGTCCAAGGTATACACTGAACCTGAAGTGAAGCATCGGAATCCAATACTGGACTCACGGGGGAGGCTCAAATCACAGAAAGTTAGCGTGTCAGTCCCTTTGTACTTAAGTCGCCATTGTGCATTTTGTATTAAATTCGGATGCATTTTTTGTGTTTCATCGTCAATAAGAGAGTCCAAGGAATACAGTAAACCTGAAGTGAAGCATCCGAATCTAAAACTGGGCTCACAGGAGAGGTACAAATAATAGGAAGTTAGAGAGTCAGTCCTCTAGTACTTAAGTCGGCATTGTGCCTTTTGAATTTAATTCCGATGCAATTTCTGTGTTTCATCGTCAGTAAGAAGGTCTAAGGTATACAGTGAACCTGAAGTGAAGCACCGGAATCTAAAACTGAACTCACAGGAGAGGTTCAAATCATAGAAAGTTAGAGTGTCTGTCCTCTTGTACTTAAGTCAGCACTGTGCCTTTTGTATTAAATTTGGATGCAATTTCTGTGCTTCATCGTCAATAAGAAGGTGCAAGTGATATAGAAGACCTGAAGTGAAGAATCGGAATCTAAAACTTGACTCACAGGAGATGTTCAAATCATAGAAAGTGAGAGTGTCAGTCCTCTTGTACTTAAGTTGGCTTTGTGCATTTTGTATTAAATTCGGATGCAATTTCTGTGTTTCATCATCAATAAGAATGTCCAAGAAATACTGTAAACCTGAAATGAATCATCGGAATCTAAAACTGGACTATCAGGAGAGGTTCAAATCATAGAAAGTTAGAGAGTCAGTCCTCGTGTACTTAAGTCGGCATTGTGCCTTTTGAATTTAATTCGGATGCAATTTCTGTGTTTCATCGTCAATAAGAAGGTCCAAGGTATACAGAAAACCTGAAGTGAAGCATCGGAATCTAAAACTGGACTCACAGGAGAGGTTCAAATCATAGAAAGTTAGAGTGTCTGTCCTCTTGTACTTAAGTCAGCACTGTGCCTTTTGTATTAAATTTGGATGCAATTTCTGTGCTTCATCGTCAATAAGAAGGTGCAAGTGATATAGAAGACCTGAAGTGAAGAATCGGAATCTAAAACTTGACTCACAGGAGTTGTTCAAATCATAGAGAGTGAGAGTGTCAGTCCTCTTGTACTTAAGTCAGCATTGTGCATTTTATATTAAATTCGGATGCAATTTCTGTGTTTCATCGTCAATAAGAAGGTCCAAGGTATACAGCGTACCTGAAGTGAAGCATTGGAATCGGACTCACAGGAGAGGTTCAAATCACAGAAAGTTAGAGTGTCAGTCCCTTTCAACTTATGTCGTCATTGTGCCTTTTGTATTAAATTCGGATGCAATTTCTGTGTTTCATCGTCAATAAGAAGTTCTAAGGGATACAGTAAACCTGAAGTGAAGCATCGGAATCTAAAACTGGACTCACAGGAGAGGTTAAAATCAAAGAAAGTTAGAGAGTCGGTCCACTTGTACTTAAGTCTGCATTGTGCCTTTTGTATTAAATTCGGATGCAATTTCTGTGTTTCATCATCAATAAGAATGTCCAAGGGATACTGTAAACCTGATATGAATCATCGGAATCTAAAACTGGACTAACAGGAGAGGTTCAAATCATAGAAAGTTAGAAAGTCGGTCCTGTTGTACTTAAGTCGGCATTGTGCCTTTTGAATTTAATTCGGATGCAATTTCCGTGTTTCATCGTCAATAAGAAGGTCCAAGGTATACAGAAAACCTGAAGTGAAGCATCGGAATCTAAAACAGGACTCACAGGAGAGGTTGAATTCATAGAAAATGAGAGTGTCAGTCCTCTTGTACTTAAGTCGGCATTGTGCATTTTGTGTTAAATTCGGATGCAAGTTCTGTGTTTCATCATCAATAAGAAGGTCCAACGGATACAGTGAACCTGAAGTGAAGCATCGGAATCAAAAACTGGGCACACAGGAGAGGTTCAAATCATTGAAAGTTAGAGTGTCAGTCCTATTGTACTTAAGTCGGCATTGTGCTTTTTGAATTTAATTCGGATGAAATTTCTGTGTTTCATCGTCAATAAGAAGGTCCAAGGGAAACAGTAAAGTCGAAGTGAAGCATCGGAATCTAAAACTGGACTCACAGTGGAGGTTCAAATCATAGAAAGTTAGAGCGTCAGTTCTCTCGTACTTAAGTCAGCATTGTGCCTTTTGAATTTAATTCCGATGCAATTTCTGTGTTTCATCGTCAATAAGAAGGTCCAAGGTATACACTGAACCTGAAGTGAAGCATCGGAATCCAATACTGGACTCACGGGGGAGGCTCAAATCACAGAAAGTTAGCGTGTCAGTCCCTTTGTACTTAAGTCGCCATTGTGCATTTTGTATTAAATTCGGATGCATTTTTTGTGTTTCATCGTCAATAAGAGAGTCCAAGGAATACAGTAAACCTGAAGTGAAGCATCCGAATCTAAAACTGGGCTCACAGGAGAGGTACAAATAATAGGAAGTTAGAGAGTCAGTCCTCTAGTACTTAAGTCGGCATTGTGCCTTTTGAATTTAATTCCGATGCAATTTCTGTGTTTCATCGTCAGTAAGAAGGTCTAAGGTATACAGTGAACCTGAAGTGAAGCACCGGAATCTAAAACTGAACTCACAGGAGAGGTTCAAATCATAGAAAGTTAGAGTGTCTGTCCTCTTGTACTTAAGTCAGCACTGTGCCTTTTGTATTAAATTTGGATGCAATTTCTGTGCTTCATCGTCAATAAGAAGGTGCAAGTGATATAGAAGACCTGAAGTGAAGAATCGGAATCTAAAACTTGACTCACAGGAGATGTTCAAATCATAGAAAGTGAGAGTGTCAGTCCTCTTGTACTTAAGTTGGCTTTGTGCATTTTGTATTAAATTCGGATGCAATTTCTGTGTTTCATCATCAATAAGAATGTCCAAGAAATACTGTAAACCTGAAATGAATCATCGGAATCTAAAACTGGACTATCAGGAGAGGTTCAAATCATAGAAAGTTAGAGAGTCAGTCCTCGTGTACTTAAGTCGGCATTGTGCCTTTTGAATTTAATTCGGATGCAATTTCTGTGTTTCATCGTCAATAAGAAGGTCCAAGGTATACAGAAAACCTGAAGTGAAGCATCGGAATCTAAAACTGGACTCACAGGAGAGGTTGAATTCATAGAAAGTGAGAGTGTCAGTCCTCTTGTACTTAAGTCGGCATTGTGCCTTTTGTATTAAATTCGGATGCATGTTCTGTGTTTCATCGTCAATAAGAATGTCCAAGAAATACTGTAAACCTGAAATGAATCATCGGAATCTAAAACTGGGCTCACAGGAGAGGTACAAATCATAGAAAGTTAGAGAGTCAGTCCTCTAGTACTTAAGTCGGCATTGTGCCTTTTGAATTTAATTCCGATGCAATTTCTGTGTTTCATCGTCAATAAGAAGGTCCAAGGTATACAGTGAACCCAAAGTGAAGCATCGGAATCTAAAATTGAACTCACAGGAGAGGTTCAAATCATAGAAAGTTAGAGTGTCTGTCCTCTTGTACTTAAGTCAGCACTGTGCCTTTTGTATTAAATTTGGATGCAATTTCTGTGCTTCATCGTCAATAAGAAGGTGCAAGTGATATAGAAGACCTGAAGTGAAGAATCGGAATCTAAAACTTGACTCACAGGAGTTGTTCAAATCATAGAGAGTGAGAGTGTCAGTCCTCTTGTACTTAAGTAGGCATTGTGCTTTTTGTATTAAATTCGGATGCAAATTCTGTGTTTCATCATCAATAAGAATGTCCAAGGGATACTGTAAACCTGAAATGAATCATTGGAATCTAAAACTGGACTATCAGGAGAGGTTCAAATCATAGAAATTTAGAGAGACAGTCCTCTTGTACTTAAGTCGGCATTATGCCTTTTGTATTAAATTCGGATGCATGTTCTGTGTTTCATCATCAATAAGAAGGTCCAAGGGATACTGTGAACCTGAAGTGCAGCATCGGAATCTAAAACTGGGCTCACAGGAGAGGTTCAAATCATAGAGAGTTAGAGTGTCAGTCCTCTTCTACTTAAGTCGGCATTGTGCCTTTTGAATTTAACTCGGATGAAATTTCTGTGTTACATCGTCAATAAGAAGGTCCAAGGGATACAGTAAACCTGAAGTGAAGCATCGGAATCTAAAACTGGACTCACAGGAGAGGTTGAATTCATAGAAAGTGAGAGTGTCAGTCCTCTTGTACTTAAGTCGGCATTGTGCATTTTGTGTTAAATGCGGATGCAAGTTCTGTGTTTCATCATCAATAAGAAGGTCCAAGGGATACAGTGAACCTGAAGTGAAGCATCGGAATCCAAAACTGGGCACACAGGAGAGGTTCAAATCATTGAAAGTTAGAGTGTCAGTCCTATTGTACGTAAGTCGGCATTGTGCTTTTTGAATTTAATTCGGATGAAATTTCTGTGTTTCATCGTCAATAAGAACGTCCAAGGGAAACAGTAAAGCTGAAGTGAAGCATCGGAATCTAAAACTGGACTCACAGTGGAGGTTCAAATCATAGAAAATTAGAGTGTCAGTTCTCTGCTACTTAAGTCGGCATTGTGCCTTTTGAATTTAATTCCGAAGCAATTTCTGTGCTTCATCGTCAATAAGACGGTCAAGGTGTACAGTAAACCTGAAGTGAGGCATCCGAATCTAAAACTAGACTCACATGAGAGAATCAAATAATAGAAAGTTAGAGTGTCAGTTCTCTTGTACATAAGTAAGCATTGTGCCTTTTGAATTTAATTCCGATGCAATTTCTGTGTTTCATCGTCAATAAGATGGTCCAAGTTATACAGTGAACCTGAAGTGAAGCATCGGAATCTAAAACTAGACTCACAGGAGAGGTTCAAATCATAGAAAGTTAGAGTGTCAGTCCCCTTGTACTTAAGTCAGCATTGTGCATCTTATATTAAATTCGGATGCAATTTCTGTGTTTCATCGTCAATACGAAGGTCCAAGGGATACAGTAAACCTGATGTGAAGCATCGGAATCAAAAACTGGACTCACAGTGGAGGTGGAAATCATAGAAAGTTAGAGTATCCGTTCTCTGCTACTTAAACGGCATTGTGCCTTTTGAATTTAATTCCGAAGCAATTTCTGTGCTTCATCGTCAATAAGAAGGTCCAAGGTGTACAGTAAGCCTGAAGTGAAGCATCCGAATCTAAAACTAGACTCACATGAGAGAATCAAATCATAGAAAGTTAGAGTGTCAGTTCTCTTGTACTTAAGTAAGCATTGTGCCTTTTGAATTTAATTCCGATGCAATTTCTGTGTTTCATCGTCAATACGAAGGTCCAAGGTATTCAGTGAACCTGAAGTGAAGCATCGGAATCTAAAACTAGACTCACAGGAGAGGTTCAAATCATAGAAAGTTAGAGCGTCAGTCCTCTTGTACTTAAGTCGGCATTGTGCCTTTTGAATTTAATTCCGATGCAATTTCTGTGTTTCATCGTCAATAAGAAGGTCCAAGGTATACAGTGAACCTGAAGTGAAGCATTGGAATCGGACTCACAGGAGAGGTTCAAATCACAGAAAGTTAGAGTGTCAGTCCCTTTCAACTTATGTCGTCATTGTGCCTTTTGTATTAAATTCGGATGCAATTTCTGTGTTTCATCGTCAATAAGAAGTTCTGAGGGATACAGTATACCTGAAGTGAAGCATCGGAATCTAAAACTGGACTCACAGGAGAGGTTAAAATTAAAGATAGTTAGAGAGTCGGTCCTCTTGTACTTAAGTCTGCATTGTGCCTTTTGAATTTAATTCCGAAGCAATTTCTGTGCTTCTTCGTCAATAAGAAGGTCCTAGGTATACAGTAAACCAGAAGTGAAGCATCCGAAACTAAAACTGGGCTCACAGGAGAGGTTAAAATCATAGAAAGTGAGATTGTCAGTCCTCTTTTACTTAAGTCGGCATTGTGCCTTTTGTATTAAATTCGGATGCAATTTGCGTGTTTCCTCGTCAATAAGAAGGTCCAAGGTATACACTGAACCTGAAGTGAAGCATCCGAATCTAATACTGGACTCACGGGAGAGGCTCAAATCACAGAAAGTTAGCGTGTCAGTCCCTTTGTACTTAAGTCGTCATTGTGCCTTTTGTTTTATATTCGGATGCAATTTCTGTGATTCATCGTCAATAAGAGAGTCCAAGGAATACTGTAAACCTGAAGTGAAGCATCCGAATCTAAAACTTGGCTCACAGGAGAGCTACAAATCATAGAAAGTTAGAGAGTCAGTCCTCTAGTACTTAAGTCGGCATTGTGCCTTTTGAATTTAATTCCGATGCAATTTCTGTGTTTCATCGTCAATAAGAAGGTCCAAGGTATACAGTGAACCCGAAGTGAAGCATCGGAATCTAAAATTGAACTCACAGGAGAGGTTCAAATCATAGAAAGTTAGAGTGTCTGTCCTCTTGTACTTAAGTCAGCACTGTGCCTTTTGTATTAAATTCGGATGCAATTTCTGTGCTTCATCGTCAATAAGAAGGTGCAAGTGATACAGAAACCTGAAGTGAAAATCGGAATCTAAAACTTGACTCACAGGAGTTGTTCAAATCATAGAGAGTGAGAGTGTCAGTCCTCTTGTACTTAAGTAGGCATTGTGCTTTTTGTATTAAATTCGGATGCAAATTCTGTGTTTCATCATCAATAAGAATGTCCAAGGGATACTGTAAACCTGAAATGAATCATTGGAATCTAAAACTGGACTACCAGGAGAGGTTCAAATCATAGAAATTTAGAGAGACAGTCCTCTTGTACTTAAGTCGGCATTATGCCTTTTGTATTAAATTCGGATGCATGTTCTGTGTTTCATCATCAATAAGAAGGTCCAAGGGATACTGTGAACCTGAAGTGCAGCATCGGAATCTAAAACTGGGCTCACAGGAGAGGTTCAAATCATAGAGAGTTAGAGTGTCAGTCCTCTTCTACTTAAGTCGGCATTGTGACTTTTGAATTCAACCCGGATGAAATTTCTGTGTTTCATCGTCAATAAGAAGGTCCAAGGGATACAGTAAACCTGAAGTGAAGCATCGGAATCTAAAACTGGACTCACAGGAGATGTTCAAATCATAGAAAGTGAGAGTGTCAGTCCTCTTGTACTTAAGTCGGCATTGTGCCTTTTGTATTAAATTCGGATGCAATTTCTGTGTTTCATCATCAATAAGAATGTCCAAGGGATACTGTAAACCTGATATGAATCATCGGAATCTAAAACTGGACTAACAGGAGAGGTTCAAATCATAGAAAGTTAGAGAGTCGGTCCTCTTGTACTTATGTCGGCATTGTGCCTTTTGAATTTAATTCGGATGCAATTTCCGTGTTTCATCGTCAATAAGAAGGTCCAAGGTATACAGGAAACCTGAAGTGAAGCATCGGAATCTAAAACAGGACTCACAGGAGAGGTTGAATTCATAGAAAGTGAGAGTGTCAGTCCTCTTGTACTTAAGTCGGCATTGTGCATTTTGTGTTAAATTCGGATGCAAGTTCTGTGTTTCACCATCAATAAGAAGGTCCAAGGGATACAGTGAACCTGAAGTGAAGCATCGGAATCTAAAACTGGGCACACAGGAGTGGTTCAAATCATTGAAAGTTAGAGTGTCAGTCCTATTGTACTTAAGTCGGCATTGTGCTTTTTGAATTTAATTCGGATGAAATTTCTGTGTTTCATCGTCAATAAGAACGTCCAAGGGAAACAGTAAAGCTGAAGTGAAGCATCGGAATCCAAAACTGGACTCACAGTAAAGTTTCAAATCATAGAAAGTTAGAGTGTCAGTTCTCTGCTACTTAAGTCGGCATTGTGCCTTTTGAATTTAATTCCAAAGCAATTTCTGTGCTTCATCGTCAATAAGACGGTCAAGGTGTACAGTAAACCTGAAGCGAAGCATTCCAATCTAAAACTGGGCTCACGGGAGAGGTACAAATCATAGAAAGTTGGAGTGTCAGTCCTCTTGTACTTAAGTCGGCATTGTGCCTTTTGAATTTAATTCCGATGCAATTTCTGTGTTTCATCGTCATTAAGAAGGTCCAAGGTATACAGTGAACCTGAAGTGAAGCATCAGAATCTAAAACTGGACTCACAGGAGAGGTTCAAATCATAGAAAGTTAGAGTGTCTGCCCTCTTGTACTTAAGTCAGCATTGTGCCTTTTGTATTAAATTCGGATGCAATTTCTGTGCTTCATCGTCAATAAGAAGGTGCAAGTGATACAGTAGACCTGAAGTGAAGCATCGGAATCTAAATCTTGTCTCACAGCAGTTGTTCAAATCATAGAAAGTGAGAGTGTCAGTCCTCTTGTACTTAAGTCAGCATTGTGCCTTTTGTATTAAACTCGGATGCAATTTCTGTGTTTCATCGTCAATAAGAACGTAAAACGTATACACGAAACCTGAAGTCAAGCATCGGAATCTAAAACTGGACTCACAGGAGAGCTTCAAATCATAGAAAGTGAGAGTGTCAGTCCTCTTGTACTTAAGTCTTCCTTGTGCCTTTTGTATTATATTCGAATGCAATTTCTGTGTTTCATCGACAATAAGAAAGTCCAAGGTATACAGTAAACCTGAAGTGAATAATCGGAATCTAAAACTGGACTCACAGAAGAGGTTCAAATCATAGAAAGTTAGAGAGTCAGTCCTCTTGTACTTATGTCGGCATTGTGCCTTTTGAATTTAATTCGGATACAATTTCTGTGTTTCATCGTCAATAAGAAGGTGCAAGGTATACATGAAACCTGAAGTGAAGCATCGGAATCTAAAACTGGACTCACAGGAGAGGTTTAAATCATAGAAAGTGAGAGTGTAAGTCCTCTTTTCCTTATGTCGGCATTGTGCCTTTTGTATTAAATTCGGATGCAATTTCTGTGTTTCGTCGTCAATAAGAACGTCCAAAGTATACAGGAAACCTGAAGTGAAGCATCGGAATCTAAAACTGGACTCACAGGAGAGGTTCAAATCATAGAAAGGGAGAGTGTCAGTCCTCTTGTACTTAAGTCGGCATTGTGCTTTTTGTATTAAATTCGGTTGCAATTTCTGAGTTTCATCGTCAATAAGGAGGTCCAAAGTATACAGTAAACCTGAAGTGAACCATTCGAATCTAAAACTGGGCTCACAGGAGAGGTACAAATCATAGAAAGTTAGAGTGTCAGTCCTCATGTACTTAAGTCGGCATTGTGCCTTTTGAATTTAATTCCGATGCAATTTCTGTGTTTCATCGTCATTAAGAAGGTCCAAGGTATACAGTGAACCTGAAGTGAAGCATTGGAATCTAAAACTGGACTTACAGGAGAGGTTCAAATCATAGAAAGTTAGAGTGTCTGCCCTCTTGTACTTAAGTCAGCATTGTGCCTTTTGTATTAAACTCGGATGCAATTTCTGTGTTTCATCGTCAATTAGAAAGTAAAACGTATACATGAAACCTGAAGTCAAGCATCGGAATCTAAAACTGGACTCACAGGAGAGCTTCAAATCATAGAAAGTGAGAGTGTCAGTCCTCTTGTACTTAAGTCGGCCTTGTGCCTTTTGTATAAAATTCGAATGCAATTTCTGTGTTTCATCGTCAATAAGAAGATCCAAGGTATACAGTAGACCTGAAGTGAAGCATCGGAATCTAAAACTTGTCTCACAGGAGTTGTTCAAATCATAGAAAGTGAGAGTGTCAGTCCTCTTGTACTTAAGTCAGCATTGAGCCTTTTGTATTAAACTCGGATGCAATTTCTGTGTTTCATCGTCAATAAGAACGTAAAACGTATACACGAAACCTGAAGTCAAGCATCGGAATCTAAAACTGGACTGACAGGAGAGCTTCAGATCATAGAAAGTGAGAGTGTCAGTGCTCTTGTACTTAAGTCGGCCTTGTGCCTTTTGTATAAAATTCGAATGCAATTTCTGTGTTTCATCGTCAATAAGAAGATCCAAGGTATACAGTGAACCTGAAGTGAAGCATCGGAATCTAAAACTGGACTCACTGGAGAGGTTCAAGTCACAGAAAGTTAGAGTGTCAGTCCTCTAGTACTTAAGTCGTCATTGTGCCTTTTGTATTAAATTCGGATGCAATTTCTGTGTTTCATCGTCAATAAGAAGTTCCAAGGGATACAGTAAACCTGAAGTGAAGCATCGGAATCTAAAACTGTACTCACAGGAGAGGTTCAAATCATAGAAAGTTAGAGTGTCGGTCCTCTTGTATTTATGTCGGCATTGTGCCTTTTGAATTTAATTCCGAAGCAATATCTGTGCTTCTTCGTCATTAAGAAGGACCAAGGTATACAGTAAACCTGAAGTGAACCATTCGAATCTAAAACTGGGCTCACAGGAGAGGTACAAATCATAGAAAGTTAGAGTGTCAGTCCTCATTTACTTAAGTCGGCATTGTGCCTTTTGAATTTAATTCCGATGCAATTTCTGTGTTTCATCGTCATTAAGAAGGTCCAAGGTATACAGTGAACCTGAAGTGAAGCATCGGAATCTAAAACTGGACTTACAGGAGATGTTCAAATCATAGTAAGTTAGAGTGTCTGCCCTCTTGTACTTAACTCAGCATTGTGCCTTTCGTATTAAATTCGGATGCAATTTCTGTGCTTCATCGTCAATAAGAAGGTGCAAGTGATACAGTAGACCTGAAGTGAAGCATCGGAATCTAAAACTTGACTCCCAGGAGTTGTTCAAATCATAGAAAGTGAGAGTGTCTGTCCTCTTGTGCTTAAGTCGGCCTTGTGCGTTTTGTATTAAATTCGGATGCAATTTCTGTGTTTCATCGTCAATAAAAACGTCCAAGGTATACACGAAACCTGAAGTCAAGCATCGGAATCTAAAACTGGACTCACAGGAGAGGTTCAAATCATAGAAAGTGAGAGTGTCTGTCCTCTTGTGCTTAAGTCGGCCTTGTGCGTTTTGTATTAAATTCGGATGCAATTTCTGTGTTTCATCGACAATAAGAAAGTCCAACGGATAGAGTAAACCTGAAGTGAAGCATCGGAATTGAAAACTGGACTCACAGGAGAGGTTCAAATCATAGAAAGTGAGAGTGTCAGTCCTCTTTTCCTTATGTCGGCATTGTGCCTTTTGTATTAAATTCGGATGCAATTTCTGTGTTTCATCGTCAATAAAAACGTCCAAGGTATACACGAAACCTGAAGTCAAGCATCGGAATCTAAAACTGGACTCACAAAAGAGGTTCAAATCATAGAAAGTGAGAATGTCAGTCCTCTTGTACTTAAGTCGGCATTGTGCCTTTTGTATTACATTCGGATGCAATTTCTGTGTTTCATCGACAATAAGAAGGTCCAAGGGATACAGTAGACCTGAAGTGAAGCATCGGAATCTAAAACTGGACTCACAGGAGAGGTTCAAATCATAGAAAGTGAGAGTGTCAGTCCTCTTGTACTTAAGTCGCCATTGTGCCTTTTGTATAAAATTCGAATCCAATTTCTGTGTTTCATCGTCAATAAGAAGATCCACGGTAAACAGTGAACCTGAAGTGAAGCATCGGAATCTAAAACTGGACTCACTGGAGAGGTTCAAGTCACAGAAAGTCAGAGCGTCAGTCCTTTTGTACTTAAGTCGTCATTGTGCCTTTTGTATTAAATTTGGATGCAATTTCTGTGTTTCATCGTCAATAAGAAGTTGCAAGGGATACAGTAAACCTGAAGTGAAGCATCGGAATCTAAAACTGTACTCACAGGAGAGGTTCAAATCATAGAAAGTTAGAGTGTCGGTCCTCTTGTACTTATGTCGGCATTGTGATTTTTGAATTTAATTACGAAGCAATATCTGTGCTTCTTCGTCAATAAGAAGGTCCAAGGTATACAGTAAACCTGAAGTGAAGCATTCGAATCGAAAACTGGGCCCACAGGAGAGGTTCAAATCATAGAAAGTTAGAGTGTCGGTCCTCTTGTACTTATGTCGGCATTGTGATTTTTGAATTTAATTACGAAGCAATATCTGTGCTTCTTCGTCAATAAGAAGGTCCAAGGTATACAGTAAACCTGAAGTGAAGCATTCGAATCGAAAACTGGACTCACAGGAGAGGTTCATATCATAGAAAGTGAGAGTGTCAGTCCTCTTGTACTTAAGTCAGCATTGTGCCTTTTGTATTAAAGTCGGATGCAATTTCTGTGTTTCATCGTCAATAAGAACGTCCAAGGTATACCCGAAACCTGAAGTCAAGCATCGGAATCTAAAACTGGACTCACAAGAGGTTCAAATCATCGAATGTGAGTGTGTCAGTCCTCTTGTGCTTAAGTCGGCCTTGTGCGTTTTGTATTAAATTCGGATGCAATTTCTGTGTTTCATCGACAATAAGAAAGTCCAACGGATACAGTAAACCTGAAGTGAATCATCGGAATCTGAAACTGGACTCACAGAAGAGGTTCAAATCATAGAAAGTTAGAGAGTCAGTCCACTTGTACTTATGTCGGCATTGTGCCTTTTGAATTTAATTCGGATACAATCTCTTTGTTTCATCGTCAATTAGAAGGTGCAAGGTATACAGGAAACCTCAAGTGAAGAATCGGAATCTAAAACTGGACTCACAGGAGAGGTTCAAATCATAGAAAGTGAGAGTGTCAGTCCTCTTGTACTTAAGTCGGCGTTGTGCCTTTTGTATTAAATTCGGATGCAATTTCTGTGTTTCATGGTCAATAAGAAGGTCCAAAGTATACAGTAAACCTGAAGTGAAGCATCGGAGTCTAAAACTGGACTCACTGGAGAGGTTCAAATCATAGAAAGTGAGAGTGTCAGTCCTCTTGAACTTAAGTCGGCATTGTGCCTTTTGTATTAAATTCGGATGCAATTTCCGTGTTTCATCGTCAATAAGAAGGTTCAAGGGATGCAGTAAACCTGAAGTGAAGCATCGGAATCTAAAACTGGACTCACAGGAGGGGTTCAAATCATAGAAAATGAGAGTGTCAGTCCTCTTGTACTTAAGTCGGCATTGTGCCTTTTGTATTAAATTCGGATGCAATTTCTGTGTTTCATCGTCAATAAGAAAGTCCAAAGTATACAGTAAACCTGAAGTGAAGCATCGGAGTCTAAAACTGGACTCACTGGAGAGGTTCAAATCATAGAAAGTGAGAGTGTCAGTCCTCTTGAACTTAAGTCGGCATTGTGCCTTTTGTATTAAATTCGGATGCAATTTCCGTGTTTCATCGTCAATAAGAACGTTCAAGGGATGCAGTAAACCTGAAGTGAAGCATCGGAATCTAAAACTGGACTCACAGGAGGGGTTCAAATCATAGAAAATGAGAGTGTCAGTCCTCTTGTACTTAAGTCGGCATTGTGCCTTTTGTATTAAATTCGGATGCAATTTCAGTGTTTCATCGTCAATAAGAAGGTACAAGGTATACAGGAAACCTGAAATGAAGCATCGGAATCTAAAACTGGACTCACAGGAGAGGTTCAAATCATAGAAAGTGAGAGTATCAGTCCTCTTGTACTTAAGTCGGCGTTGTGCCTTTTGTATTAATTTCGGATGCAATTTCTGTGTTTCATCGTCAATAAGAAGGTCCAAAGTATACACGAAACCTGAAGTGAAGCATCGGAATCTAAAACTGAACTCACAGGAGAGGTTCAAATCATAGAAAGTGAGAGTGTCAGTCCTCTTGTACTTAAGTCGGCATTGTGCCTTTTGTATAAAATTCGGTTGCAATTTCTGAGTTTCATCGTCAATAAGGAGGTCCAAAGTATACACGAAACCGGCAGTCAAGCATCGGAATCTAAAACTGGACAGACAGGAGAGGATCAAATCATAGAAAGTGAGAGTGTCAGTCCTCTTGTACTTAAGTCGGCATTGTGCCTTTTGTATTACATTCGGATGCAATTTCTGTGTTTCATCGTCAATAAGACGGTCCAAGGGATACAGTAGACCTGAAGTGAAGCATCGGACTCTAAAACTGGACTCACAGGAGAGGTTCAAATCATAGAAAGTGAGAGTGTCAGTCCTCTTGTACTTATGTCGGCATTGTGCCTTTTGAATTTAATTCCGAAGCAATATCTGTGCTTCTTCGTCAATAAGAAGGTCCAAGGAATACAGTAAACCTGAAGTGAACCATTCGAATCTAAAACTGGGCTCACAGGAGAGGTACAAATCATAGAAAGTTAGAGTGTCAGTCCTCATGTACTTAAGTCGGCATTGTGCCTTTTGAATTTAATTCCGATGCAATTTCTGCGTTTCATCGTCATTAAGAAGGTCCAAGGTATACAGTGAACCTGAAGTGAAGCATCGGAATCTAAAACTGGACTTACAGGAGAGGTTCAAATCATAGAAAATTAGAGTGTCTGCCCTCTTGTACTTAAGTCAGCATTGTGCCTTTTGTATTAAACTCGGATGCAATTTCTGTGTTTCATCGTCAATAAGAAAGTGAAACGTACACACGAAACCTAAAGTCAAGCATCGGAATCTAAAACTGGACTCACAGGAGAGCTTCAAATCATAGAAAGTGAGAGTGTCAGTCCTCATTTACTTAAGTCGGCATTGTGCCTTTTGAATTTAATTCCGATGCAATTTCTGTGTTTCATCGTCATTAAGAAGGTCCAAGGTATACAGTGAACCTGAAGTGAAGCATTGGAATCTAAAACTGGACTTACAGGAAAGGTTCAAATCATAGAAAGTTAGAGTGTCTGCCCGCTTGTACTTAAGTCAGCATTGTGCCTTTCGTATTAAATTCGGATGCAATTTCTGTGCTTCATCGTCAATAAGAAGGTGCAAGTGATACAGTAGACCTGAAGTGAAGCATCGGAATCTAAAACTTGACTCACAGGAAATGTTCAAATCATAGAAACTGAGAGTTTCAGTCCTCTTGTACTTAAGTTAGCATTGTGCCTTTTGTATTAAACTCGGATGCAATTTCTGTGTTTCATCGTCAATAAAAACGTCCAAGGTATACACGAAACCTGAAGTCAAGCATCGGAATCTAAAACTGGACTCACAGGAGAGGTTCAAATCATAGAAAGTGAGAGTGTCAGTCCTCTTGTACTTAAGTCGGCATTGTGCCTTTTGTATTACATTCGGATGCAATTTCTGTGTTTCATCGACAATAAGAAGGTCCAAGGGATACAGTAGACCTGAAGTGAAGCATCGGAATCTAAAACTGGACTCACAGGAGAGGTTCAAATCATAGAAAGTGAGAGTGTCAGTCCTCTTGTACTTAAGTCGCCATTGTGCCTTTTGTATAAAATTCGAATCCAATTTCTGTGTTTCATCGTCAATAAGAAGATCCACGGTAAACAGTGAACCTGAAGTGAAGCATCGGAATCTAAAACTGGACTCACTGGAGAGGTTCAAGTCACAGAAAGTCAGAGCGTCAGTCCTTTTGTACTTAAGTCGTCATTGTGCCTTTTGTATTAAATTTGGATGCAATTTCTGTGTTTCATCGTCAATAAGAAGTTGCAAGGGATACAGTAAACCTGAAGTGAAGCATCGGAATCTAAAACTGTACTCACAGGAGAGGTTCAAATCATAGAAAGTTAGAGTGTCGGTCCTCTTGTACTTATGTCGGCATTGTGATTTTTGAATTTAATTACGAAGCAATATCTGTGCTTCTTCGTCAATAAGAAGGTCCAAGGTATACAGTAAACCTGAAGTGAAGCATTCGAATCGAAAACTGGGCCCACAGGAGAGGTTCAAATCATAGAAAGTTAGAGTGTCGGTCCTCTTGTACTTATGTCGGCATTGTGATTTTTGAATTTAATTACGAAGCAATATCTGTGCTTCTTCGTCAATAAGAAGGTCCAAGGTATACAGTAAACCTGAAGTGAAGCATTCGAATCGAAAACTGGACTCACAGGAGAGGTTCATATCATAGAAAGTGAGAGTGTCAGTCCTCTTGTACTTAAGTCAGCATTGTGCCTTTTGTATTAAAGTCGGATGCAATTTCTGTGTTTCATCGTCAATAAGAACGTCCAAGGTATACCCGAAACCTGAAGTCAAGCATCGGAATCTAAAACTGGACTCACAAGAGGTTCAAATCATCGAATGTGAGTGTGTCAGTCCTCTTGTGCTTAAGTCGGCCTTGTGCGTTTTGTATTAAATTCGGATGCAATTTCTGTGTTTCATCGACAATAAGAAAGTCCAACGGATACAGTAAACCTGAAGTGAATCATCGGAATCTGAAACTGGACTCACAGAAGAGGTTCAAATCATAGAAAGTTAGAGAGTCAGTCCACTTGTACTTATGTCGGCATTGTGCCTTTTGAATTTAATTCGGATACAATCTCTTTGTTTCATCGTCAATTAGAAGGTGCAAGGTATACAGGAAACCTCAAGTGAAGAATCGGAATCTAAAACTGGACTCACAGGAGAGGTTCAAATCATAGAAAGTGAGAGTGTCAGTCCTCTTGTACTTAAGTCGGCGTTGTGCCTTTTGTATTAAATTCGGATGCAATTTCTGTGTTTCATCGTCAATAAGAAGGTCCAAAGTATACAGTAAACCTGAAGTGAAGCATCGGAGTCTAAAACTGGACTCACTGGAGAGGTTCAAATCATAGAAAGTGAGAGTGTCAGTCCTCTTGAACTTAAGTCGGCATTGTGCCTTTTGTATTAAATTCGGATGCAATTTCCGTGTTTCATCGTCAATAAGAAGGTTCAAGGGATGCAGTAAACCTGAAGTGAAGCATCGGAATCTAAAACTGGACTCACAGGAGGGGTTCAAATCATAGAAAATGAGAGTGTCAGTCCTCTTGTACTTAAGTCGGCATTGTGCCTTTTGTATTAAATTCGGATGCAATTTCTGTGTTTCATCGTCAATAAGAAAGTCCAAAGTATACAGTAAACCTGAAGTGAAGCATCGGAGTCTAAAACTGGACTCACTGGAGAGGTTCAAATCATAGAAAGTGAGAGTGTCAGTCCTCTTGAACTTAAGTCGGCATTGTGCCTTTTGTATTAAATTCGGATGCAATTTCCGTGTTTCATCGTCAATAAGAACGTTCAAGGGATGCAGTAAACCTGAAGTGAAGCATCGGAATCTAAAACTGGACTCACAGGAGGGGTTCAAATCATAGAAAATGAGAGTGTCAGTCCTCTTGTACTTAAGTCGGCATTGTGCCTTTTGTATTAAATTCGGATGCAATTTCAGTGTTTCATCGTCAATAAGAAGGTACAAGGTATACAGGAAACCTGAAATGAAGCATCGGAATCTAAAACTGGACTCACAGGAGAGGTTCAAATCATAGAAAGTGAGAGTATCAGTCCTCTTGTACTTAAGTCGGCGTTGTGCCTTTTGTATTAATTTCGGATGCAATTTCTGTGTTTCATCGTCAATAAGAAGGTCCAAAGTATACACGAAACCTGAAGTGAAGCATCGGAATCTAAAACTGAACTCACAGGAGAGGTTCAAATCATAGAAAGTGAGAGTGTCAGTCCTCTTGTACTTAAGTCGGCATTGTGCCTTTTGTATAAAATTCGGTTGCAATTTCTGAGTTTCATCGTCAATAAGGAGGTCCAAAGTATACACGAAACCGGCAGTCAAGCATCGGAATCTAAAACTGGACAGACAGGAGAGGATCAAATCATAGAAAGTGAGAGTGTCAGTCCTCTTGTACTTAAGTCGGCATTGTGCCTTTTGTATTACATTCGGATGCAATTTCTGTGTTTCATCGTCAATAAGACGGTCCAAGGGATACAGTAGACCTGAAGTGAAGCATCGGACTCTAAAACTGGACTCACAGGAGAGGTTCAAATCATAGAAAGTGAGAGTGTCAGTCCTCTTGTACTTATGTCGGCATTGTGCCTTTTGAATTTAATTCCGAAGCAATATCTGTGCTTCTTCGTCAATAAGAAGGTCCAAGGAATACAGTAAACCTGAAGTGAACCATTCGAATCTAAAACTGGGCTCACAGGAGAGGTACAAATCATAGAAAGTTAGAGTGTCAGTCCTCATGTACTTAAGTCGGCATTGTGCCTTTTGAATTTAATTCCGATGCAATTTCTGCGTTTCATCGTCATTAAGAAGGTCCAAGGTACACAGTGAACCTGAAGTGAAGCATCGGAATCTAAAACTGGACTTACAGGAGAGGTTCAAATCATAGAAAATTAGAGTGTCTGCCCTCTTGTACTTAAGTCAGCATTGTGCCTTTTGTATTAAACTCGGATGCAATTTCTGTGTTTCATCGTCAATAAGAAAGTGAAACGTACACACGAAACCTAAAGTCAAGCATCGGAATCTAAAACTGGACTCACAGGAGAGCTTCAAATCATAGAAAGTGAGAGTGTCAGTCCTCATTTACTTAAGTCGGCATTGTGCCTTTTGAATTTAATTCCGATGCAATTTCTGTGTTTCATCGTCATTAAGAAGGTCCAAGGTATACAGTGAACCTGAAGTGAAGCATTGGAATCTAAAACTGGACTTACAGGAAAGGTTCAAATCATAGAAAGTTAGAGTGTCTGCCCGCTTGTACTTAAGTCAGCATTGTGCCTTTCGTATTAAATTCGGATGCAATTTCTGTGCTTCATCGTCAATAAGAAGGTGCAAGTGATACAGTAGACCTGAAGTGAAGCATCGGAATCTAAAACTTGACTCACAGGAAATGTTCAAATCATAGAAACTGAGAGTTTCAGTCCTCTTGTACTTAAGTTAGCATTGTGCCTTTTGTATTAAACTCGGATGCAATTTCTGTGTTTCATCGTCAATAAAAACGTCCAAGGTATACACGAAACCTGAAGTCAAGCATCGGAATCTAAAACTGGACTCACAGGAGAGGTTCAAATCATAGAAAGTGAGAGTGTCAGTCCTCTTGTGCTTAAGTCTGCCTTGTGCGTTTTGTATTAAATTCGGATGCAATTTCTGTGTTTCATCGACAATAAGAAAGTCCAACGGATACAGTAAACCTGAAGTGAAGCATCGGAATCTAAAACTGGACTTACAGGAGAGGTTCAAATCATAGAAAGTGAGAGTGTCAGTCCTCTTTTCCTTATGTCGGCATTGTGCCTTTTGTATTAAATTCGGATGCAATTTCTGTGTTTTATCGTCAATAAAAACGTCCAAGGTATACACGAAACCTGAAGTCAAGCATCGGAATCTAAAACTGGACTCACAGGAGAGGTTCAAATCATAGAAAGTGGGAATGTCAGTCCTCTTGTACTTAAGTCGGCATTGTGCCTTTTGTATTACATTCGGATGCAATTTCTGTGTTTCATCGTCAATAAGAAGGTCCAAGGGATACAGTAGACCTGAAGTGAAGCATCGGAATCTAAAAGTGGACTCACAGGAGAGGTTCAAATCATAGAAAGTGAGGGTGTCAGTCCTCTTGTACTTAAGTCGCCATTGTGCCTTTTGTATAAAATTCGAATGCAATTTCTGTGTTTCATCGTCAATAAGAAGATCCACGGTATACAGTGAACCTGAAGTGAAGCATCGGAATCTAAAACTGGACTCACTGGAGAGGTTCAAGTCACAGAAAGTCAGAGTGTCAGTCCTTTTGTACTTATGTCGCCATTGTGCCTTTTGAATTAAATTCGGATGCAATTTCTGTGTTTCATCGTCAATAAGAAGTTGCAAGGGATACAGTAAACCTGAAGTGAAGCATCGGAATCTAAAACTGGACTCACAGGAGAGGTTCAAATCATAGAAAGTGAGAGTGTCAGTCCTCTTGTACTTAAGTCGGCATTGTGCCTTTTGTATTAAATTCGGTTGCAATTTCTGAGTTTCATCGTCAATAAGGAGGTCCAAAGTATACACGAAACCGGCAGTCAAGCATCGGAATCTAAAACTGGACAGACAGGAGAGGATCAAATCATAGAAAGTGAGAGTGTCAGTCCTCTTGTACTTAAGTCGGCATTGTGCCTTTTGTATTACATTCGGATGCAATTTCTGTGTTTCATCGTCAATAAGACGGTCCAAGGGATACAGTAGACCTGAAGTGAAGCATCGGACTCTAAAACTGGACTCACATGAGAGGTTCAAATCATAGAAAGTGAGAGTGTCAGTCCTCTTGTACTTATGTCGGCATTGTGCCTTTTGAATTTAATTCCGAAGCAATATCTGTGCTTCTTCGTCAATAAGAAGGTCCAAGGAATACAGTAAACCTGAAGTGAACCATTCGAATCTAAAACTGGGCTCACAGGAGAGGTACAAATCATAGAAAGTTAGAGTGTCAGTCCTCATGTACTTAAGTCGGCATTGTGCCTTTTGAATTTAATTCCGAAGCAATTTCTGTGTTTCATCGTCATTAAGAAGGTCCAAGGTATACAGTGAACCTGAAGTGAAGCATCGGAATCTAAAACTGGACTTACAGGAGAGGTTCAAATCATAGAAAATTAGAGTGTCTGCCCTCTTGTACTTAAGTCAGCATTGTGCCTTTTGTATTAAACTCGGATGCAATTTCTGTGTTTCATCGTCAATAAGAAAGTAAAACGTATACACGAAACCTAAAGTCAAGCATCGGAATCTAAAACTGGACTCACAGGAGAGCTTCAAATCATAGAAAGTGAGAGTGTCAGTCCTCATTTACTTAAGTCGGCATTGTGCCTTTTGAATTTAATTCCGATGCAATTTCTGTGTTTCATCGTCATTAAGAAGGTCCAAGGTATACAGTGAACCTGAAGTGAAGCATTGGAATCTAAAACTGGACTTACAGGAAAGGTTCAAATCATAGAAAGTTAGAGTGTCTGCCTGCTTGTACTTAAGTCAGCATTGTGCCTTTCGTATTAAATTCGGATGCAATTTCTGTGCTTCATCGTCAATAAGAAGGTGCAAGTGATACAGTAGACCTGAAGTGAAGCATCGGTATCTAAAACTTGACTCACAGGAAATGTTCAAATCATAGAAACTGAGAGTTTCAGTCCTCTTGTACTTAAGTTAGCATTGTGCCTTTTGTATTAAACTCGGATGCAATTTCTGTGTTTCATCGTCAATAAAAACGTCCAAGGTATACACGAAACCTGAAGTCAAGCATCGGAATCTAAAACTGGACTCACAGGAGAGGTTCAAATCATAGAAAGTGAGAGTGTCAGTCCTCTTGTGCTTAAGTCGGCCTTGTGCGTTTTGTATTAAATTCGGATGCAATTTCTGTGTTTCATCGACAATAAGAAAGTCCAACGGATACAGTAAACCTGAAGTGAAGCATCGGAATCTAAAACTGGACTTACAGGAGAGGTTCAAATCATAGAAAGTGAGAGTGTCAGTCCTCTTTTCCTTATGTCGGCATTGTGCCTTTTGTATTAAATTCGGATGCAATTTCTGTGTTTTATCGTCAATAAAAACGTCCAAGGTATACACGAAACCTGAAGTCAAGCATCGGAATCTAAAACTGGACTCACAGGAGAGGTTCAAATCATAGAAAGTGGGAATGTCAGTCCTCTTGTACTTAAGTCGGCATTGTGCCTTTTGTATTACATTCGGATGCAATTTCTGTGTTTCATCGTCAATAAGAAGGTCCAAGGGATACAGTAGACCTGAAGTGAAGCATCGGAATCTAAAAGTGGACTCACAGGAGAGGTTCAAATCATAGAAAGTGAGGGTGTCAGTCCTCTTGTACTTAAGTCGCCATTGTGCCTTTTGTATAAAATTCGAATGCAATTACTGTGTTTCATCGTCAATAAGAAGATCCACGGTATACAGTGAACCTGAAGTGAAGCATCGGAATCTAAAACTGGACTCACTGGAGAGGTTCAAGTCACAGAAAGTCAGAGTGTCAGTCCTTTTGTACTTATGTCGCCATTGTGCCTTTTGAATTAAATTCGGATGCAATTTCTGTGTTTCATCGTCAATAAGAAGTTGCAAGGGATACAGTAAACCTGAAGTGAAGCATCGGAATCTAAAACTGGACTCACAGGAGAGGTTCAAATCATAGAAAGTGAGAGTGTCAGTCCTCTTGTACTTAAGTCGGCATTGTGCCTTTTGTATTAAATTCGGTTGCAATTTCTGAGTTTCATCGTCAATAAGGAGGTCCAAAGTATACACGAAACCGGCAGTCAAGCATCGGAATCTAAAACTGGACAGACAGGAGAGGATCAAATCATAGAAAGTGAGAGTGTCAGTCCTCTTGTACATAAGTCGGCATTGTGCCTTTTGTATTACATTCGGATGCAATTTCTGAGTTTCATCGTCAATAAGGAGGTCCAAAGTATACACGAAACCGGCAGTCAAGCATCGGAATCTAAAACTGGACAGACAGGAGAGGATCAAGTCATAGAAAGTGAGAGTGTCAGTCCTCTTGTACTTAAGTCGGCATTGTGCCTTTTGTATTACATTCGGATGCAATTTCTGTGTTTCATCGTCAATAAGACGGTCCAAGGGATACAGTAGACCAGAAGTGAAGCATCGGACTCTAAAACTGGACTCACAGGAGAGGTTCAAATCATAGAAAGTGAGAGTGTCAGTCCTCTTGTACTTATGTCGGCATTGTGCCTTTTGAATTTAATTCCGAAGCAATATCTGTGCTTCTTCGTCAATAAGAAGGTCCAAGGAATACAGTAAACCTGAAGTGAACCATTCGAATCTAAAACTGGGCTCACAGGAGAGGTACAAATCATAGAAAGTTAGAGTGTCAGTCCTCATGTACTTAAGTCGGCATTGTGCCTTTTGAATTTAATTCCGATGCAATTTCTGTGTTTCATCGTCATTAAGAAGGTCCAAGGTATACAGTGAACCTGAAGTGAAGCATCGGAATCTAAAACTGGACTTACAGGAGAGGTTCAAATCATAGAAAATTAGAGTGTCTGCCCTCTTGTACTTAAGTCAGCATTGTGCCTTTTGTATTAAACTCGGATGCAATTTCTGTGTTTCATCGTCAATAAGAAAGTAAAACGTATACACCAAACCTAAAGTCAAGCATCGGAATCTAAAACTGGACTCACAGGAGAGCTTCAAATCATAGAAAGTGAGAGTGTCAGTCCTCATTTACTTAAGTCGGCATTGTGCCTTTTGAATTTAATTCCGATGCAATTTCTGTGTTTCATCGTCATTAAGAAGGTCCAAGGTATACAGTGAACCTGAAGTGAAGCATTGGAATCTAAAACTGGACTTACAGGAAAGGTTCAAATCATTGAAAGTTAGAGTGTCTGCCCGCTTGTACTTAAGTCAGCATTGTGCCTTTCGTATTAAATTCGGATGCAATTTCTGTGCTTCATCGTCAATAAGAAGGTGCAAGTGATACAGTAGACCTGAAGTGAAGCGTCGGAATCTAAAACTTGACTCACAGGAAATGTTCAAATCATAGAAACTGAGAGTTTCAGTCCTCTTGTACTTAAGTTAGCATTGTGCCTTTTGTATTAAACTCGGATGCAATTTCTGTGTTTCATCGTCAATAAAAACGTCCAAGGTATACACGAAACCTGAAGTCAAGCATCGGAATCTAAAACTGGACTCACAGGAGAGGTTCAAATCATAGAAAGTGAGAGTGTCAGTCCTCTTGTGCTTAAGTCGGCCTTGTGCGTTTTGTATTAAATTCGGATGCAATTTCTGTGTTTCATCGACAATAAGAAAGTCCAACGGATACAGTAAACCTGAAGTGAAGCATCGGAATCTAAAACTGGACTTACAGGAGAGGTTCAAATCATAGAAAGTGAGAGTGTCAGTCCTCTTTTCCTTATGTCGGCATTGTGCCTTTTGTATTAAATTAGGATGCAATTTCTGTGTTTTATCGTCAATAAAAACGTCCAAGGTATACACGAAACCTGAAGTCAAGCATCGGAATCTAAAACTGGACTCACAGGAGAGGTTCAAATCATAGAAAGTGGGAATGTCAGTCCTCTTGTACTTAAGTCGGCATTGTGCCTTTTGTATTACATTCGGATGCAATTTCTGTGTTTCATCGTCAATAAGAAGGTCCAAGGGATACAGTAGACCTGAAGTGAAGCATCGGAATCTAAAAGTGGACTCACAGGAGAGGTTCAAATCATAGAAAGTGAGGGTGTCAGTCCTCTTGTACTTAAGTCGCCATTGTGCCTTTTGTATAAAATTCGAATGCAATTTCTGTGTTTCATCGTCAATAAGAAGATCCACGGTATACAGTGAACCTGAAGTGAAGCATCGGAATCTAAAACTGGACTCACTGGAGAGGTTCAAGTCACAGAAAGTCAGAGTGTCAGTCCTTTTGTACTTATGTCGCCATTGTGCCCTTTGAATTAAATTCGGATGCAATTTCTGTGTTTCATCGTCAATAAGAAGTTGCAAGGGATACAGTAAACCTGAAGTGAAGCATCGGAATCTAAAACTGGACTCACAGGAGAGGTTCAAATCATAGAAAGTGAGAGTGTCAGTCCTCTTGTACTTAAGTCGGCATTGTGCCTTTTGTATTAAATTCGGTTGCAATTTCTGAGTTTCATCGTCAATAAGGAGGTCCAAAGTATACACGAAACCGGCAGTCAAGCATCGGAATCTAAAACTGGACAGACAGGAGAGGATCAAATCATAGAAAGTGAGAGTGTCAGTCCTCTTGTACTTAAGTCGGCATTGTGCCTTTTGTATTACATACGGATGCAATTTCTGTGTTTCATCGTCAATAAGACGGTCCAAGGGATACAGTAGACCTGAAGTGAAGCATCGGACTCTAAAACTGGACTCACAGGAGAGGTTCAAATCATAGAAAGTGAGAGTGTCAGTCCTCTTGTACTAATGTCGGCATTGTGCCTTTTGAATTTAATTCCGAAGCAATATCTGTGCTTCTTCGTCAATAAGAAGGTCCAAGGAATACAGTAAACCTGAAGTGAACCATTCGAATCAAAAACTGGGCTCACAGGAGAGGTACAAATCATAGAAAGTTAGAGTGTCAGTCCTCATGTACTTAAGTCGGCATTGTGCCTTTTGAATTTAATTCCGATGCAATTTCTGTGTTTCATCGTCATTAAGAAGGTCCAAGGTATACAGTGAACCTGAAGTGAAGCATCGGAATCTAAAACTGGACTTACAGGAGAGGTTCAAGTCATAGAAAATTAGAGTGTCTGCCCTCTTGTACTTAAGTCAGCATTGTGCCTTTTGTATTAAACTCGGATGCAATTTCTGTGTTTCATCGTCAAAAAGATAGTAAAACGTATACACGAAACCTAAAGTCAAGCATCGGAATATAAAACTGGACTCACAGGAGAGCTTCAAATCATAGAAAGTGAGAGTGTCAGTCCTCATTTACTTAAGTCGGCATTGTGCCTTTTGAATTTAATTCCGATGCAATTTCTGTGTTTCATCGTCATTAAGAAGGTCCAAGGTATACAGTGAACCTGAAGTGAAGCATCGGAATCTAAAACTGGACTTACAGGAAAGGTTCAAATCATAGAAAGTTAGAGTGTCTGCCCGCTTGTACTTAAGTCAGCATTGTGCCTTTCGTATTAAATTCGGATGCAATTTCTGTGTTTCATTCACAATAAGAAAGTCCAACGGATACAGTAAACCTGAAGTGAAGCATCGGAATCTAAAACTGGACTTACAGGAGAGGTTCAAATCATAGAAAGTGAGAGTGTCAGTCCTCTTGTACTTAAGTCGGCATTGTGCCTTTTGTATTACATTCGGATGCAATTTCTGTGTTTCATCGTCAATAAGAAGGTCCAAGGGATACAGCAGACCTGAAGTGAAGCATCGGAATCTAAAAGTGGACTCACAGGAGAGGTTCAAATCATAGAAAGTGAGAGTATCAGTCCTCTTGTACTTAAGTCGCCATTGTGCCTTTTGTATAAAATTCGAATGCAATTTCTGTGTTTCATCGTCAATAAGAAGATCCACGGTATAAAGTGAACCTGAAGTGAAGCATCGGAATCTAAAACTGGACTCACTGGAGAGGTTCAAGTCACAGAAAGTCAGAGTGTCAGTCCTTTTGTACTTATGTCGCCATTGTGCCTTTTGTATTAAATTCGGATGGAATTTCTGTGTTTCATCGTCAATAAGAAGTTGCAAGGGATACAGTAAACCTGAAGTGAAGCATCGGAATCTAAAACTGTACTCACAGGAGTGGTTCAAATCATAGAAAGTTAGAGTGTCGGTCCTCTTGTACTTATGTCGGCATTGTGATTTTTGAATTTAATTCCGAAGCAATATCTGTGCTTCTTCGTCAATAAGAAGGTCCAAGGAATACAGTAAACCTGAAGTGAACCATTCGAATCTAAAACTGGGCTCACAGGAGAGGTACAAATCATAGAAAGTTAGAGTGTCAGTCCTCATGTACTTAAGTCGGCATTGTGCCTTTTGAATTTAATTCCGATGCAATTTCTGTGTTTCATCGTCATTAAGAAGGTCCAAGGTATACAGTGAACCTGAAGTGAAGCATCGGAATCTAAAACTGGACTTACAGGAGAGGTTCAAATCATAGAAAATTAGAGAATCTGCCCTCTTGTACTTAAGTCAGCATTGTGCCTTTTGTATTAAACTCGGATGCAATTTCTGTGTTTTATCGTCAATAAGATAGTAAAACGTATACACGAAACCTAAAGTCAAGCATCGGAATCTAAAACTGGACTCACAGGAGAGCTTCAAATCATAGAAAGTGAGAGTGTCAGTCCTCATTTACTTAAGTCGCCATTGTGCCTTTTGAATTTAATTCCGATGCAATTTCTGTCTTTCATCGTCATTAAGAAGGTCCAAGGTATACAGTGAACCTGAAGTGAAGCATCGGAATCTAAAACTGGACTTACAGGAAAGGTTCAAATCATAGAAAGTTAGAGTGTCTGCCCGCTTGTACTTAAGTCAGCATTGTGCCTTTCGTATTAAATTCGGATGCAATTTCTGTGCTTCATCGTCAATAAGAAGGTGCAAGTGATACAGTAGACCTGAAGTGAAGCATCGGAATCTAAAACTTGACTCCCAGGAGTTGTTCAAATCATAGAAACTGAGAGTTTCAGTCCTCTTGTACTTAAGTTAGCATTGTGCCTTTTGTATTAAACTCGGATGCAATTTCTGTGTTTCATCGTCAATAAAAACGTCCAAGGTATACACGAAACCTGAAGTCAAGCATCGGAATCTAAAACTGGACTCACAGGAGAGGTTCAAATCATAGAAAGTGAGAGTGTCAGTCCTCTTGTGCTTAAGTCGGCCTTGTGCGTTTTGTATTAAATTCGGATGCAATTTCTGTGTTTCATCGACAATAAGAAAGTCCAACGGATACAGTAAACCTGAAGTGAAGCATCGGAATCTAAAACTGGACTTAAAGGAGAGGTTCAAATCATAGAAAGTGAGAGTGTCAGTCCTCTTTTCCTTATGTCGGCATTGTGCCTTTTGTATTAAATTCGGATGCGATTTCTGTGTTTTATCGTCAATAAAAACGTCCAAGGTATACACGAAACCTGAAGTCAAGCATCGGAATCTAAAACTGGACTCACAGGAGAGGTTCAAATCATAGAAAGTGGGAATGTCAGTCCTCTTGTACTTAAGTCGGCATTGTGCCTTTTGTATTACATTCGGATGCAATTTCTGTGTTTCATCGTCAATAAGAAGGTCCAAGGGATACAGTAGACCTGAAGTGAAGCATCGGAATCTAAAAGTGGACTCACAGGAGAGGTTCAAATCATAGAAAGTGAGAGTATCAGTCCTCTTGTACTTAAGTCGCCATTGTGCCTTTTGTATAAAATTCGAATGCAATTTCTGTGTTTCATCGTCAATAAGAAGATCCACGGTATAAAGTGAACCTGAAGTGAAGCATCGGAATCTAAAACTGGACTCACTGGAGAGGTTCAAGTCACAGAAAGTCAGAGTGTCAGTCCTTTTGTACTTATGTCGCCATTGTGCCTTTTGTATTAAATTCGGATGGAATTTCTGTGTTTCATCGTCAATAAGAAGTTGCAAGGGATACAGTAAACCTGAAGTGAAGCATCGGAATCTAAAACTGTACTCACAGGAAAGGTTCAAATCATAGAAAGTTAGAGTGTCGGTCCTCTTGTACTTATGTCGGCATTGTGATTTTTGAATTTAATTCCGAAGCAATATCTGTGCTTCTTCGTCAATAAGAAGGTCCAAGGAATACAGTAAACCTGAAGTGAACCATTCGAATCTAAAACTGGGCTCACAGGAGAGGTACAAATCATAGAAAGTTAGAGTGTCAGTCCTCATGTACTTAAGTCGGCATTGTGCCTTTTGAATTTAATTCCGATGCAATTTCTGTGTTTCATCGTCATTAAGAAGGTCCAAGGTATACAGTGAACCGGAAGTGAAGCATCGGAATCTAAAACTGGACTTACAGGAAAGGTTCAAATCATAGAAAGTTAGAGTGTCTGCCCGCTTGTACTTAAGTCAGCATTGTGCCTTTCGTATTAAATTCGGATGCAATTTCTGTGCTTCATCGTCAATAAGAAGGTGCAAGTGATACAGTAGACCTGAAGTGAAGCATCGGAATCTAAAACTTGACTCACAGGAAATGTTCAAATCATAGAAACTGAGAGTTTCAGTCCTCTTGTACTTAAGTTAGCATTGTGCCTTTTGTATTAAACTCGGATGCAATTTCTGTGTTTCACCGTCAATAAAAACGTCCAAGGTATACACGAAACCTGAAGTCAAGCATCGGAATCTAAAACTGGACTCACAGGAGAGGTTCAAATCATAGAAAGAGAGAGTGTCAGTCCTTTTGTACTTATGTCGCCATTGTGCCTTTTGTATTAAATTCGGATGCAATTTCTGTGTTTCATCGTCAATAAGAAGTTGCAAGGGATACAGTAAACCTGAAGTGAAGCATCGGAATCTAAAACTGTACTCACAGGAGAGGTTCAAATCATAGAAAGTTAGAGTGTCGGTCCTCTTGTACTTATGTCGGCATTGTGATTTTTGAATTTAATTCCGAAGCAATATCTGTGCTTCTTCGTCAATAAGAAGGTCCAAGATATACAGTAAACCTGAAGTGAAGCATTCGAATCTAAAACTGGGCTCACAGGAGAGGTTCAAATCATAGAAAGTTAGAGTGTCTGCCCTCTGGTACTTAAGTCAGCATTGTGCCTTTCGTATTAAATTCGGATGCAATTTCTGTGCTTCATCGTCAATAAGAAGGTGCAAGTGATACAGTAGACCTGAAGTGAAGCATCGGAATCTAAAACTTGACTCACAGGAGTTGTTCAAATCATAGAAAGTGAGAGTGTCAGTCCTCTTGTACTTAAGTCGGCATTGTGCCTTTTGTATTAAACTCGGATGCAATTTCTGTGTTTCATCGTCAATAAGAACGTCCAAGGTATACACGAAACCTGAAGTCAAGCATCGGAATCTAAAACTGGACTCACAAGAGGTTCAAATCATAGAAAGTGAGTGTGTCAGTCCTCTTGTGCTTAAGTCGGCCTTGTGCGTTTTGTATTAAATTCGGATGCAATTTCTGTGTTTCATCGACAATAAGAAAGTCCAACGGATACAGTAAACCTGAAGTGAATCATCGGAATCTGAAACTGGACTCACAGAAGAGGTTCAAATCACAGAAAGTTAGAGAGTCAGTCCTCTTGTACTTATGCCGGCATTGTGCCTTTTGAATTTAATTCGGATACAATTTCTGTGTTTCATCGTCAATAAGAAGGTGCAAGGTATACAGGAAACCTAAAGTGAAGCATCGGAATCTAAAACTGGACTCACAGGAGAGGTTCAAATCATAGAAAGTGAGAGTGTCAGTCCTCTTGTACTTAAGTCGGCGTTGTGCCTTTTGTATTAAATTCGGATGCAATTTCTGTGTTTCATCGTCAATAAGAAGGTCCAAAGTATACACGAAACCTGAAGTCAAGCATCGGAAACTAAAACTGGACTCACAGGAGAGGTTCAAATCATTGAAAGTGAGAGTGTCAGTCCTCTTGAACTTAAGTCGGCATTGTGCCTTTTGTATTAAATTCGGATGCAATTTCTGTGTTTCATCGTCAATAAGAAGGTCCAAAGTATACACGAAACCCGAAGTCAAGCATCGGAAACTAAAACTGGACTCACAGGAGAAGTTCAAATCATTGAAAGTGAGAGTGTCAGTCCTCTTGAAGTTAAGTCGGCATTGTGTCCTTTGTATTAAATTCGGATGCAATTTCCGTGTTTTATCGTCAATAAGAAGGTCCGAGGGATACAGTAAACCTGAAGTGAAGCATCGGAATCTAAAACTGGACTCACAGGAGAGGTTCAAATCATAGAAAGTGAGAGTGTCAGTCCTCTTGTACTTAAGTCGGCATTTGCCTTTTGCATAAAAATTCGGATGCAATTTCTGTGTTTCATCGTCAAAAAGAGAGTCCAAGGTATACAGTAAACCTGAAGTGAAGCATCGGAATCTGAAACTGGACTCACAGGGGAGGTTCAATTCATAGAAGGTGAAAGTGTCAGTCCTCTTGTACTTAAGTCGGCATTGGGCCTTTTGTATTAAATTCGGATGCAATTGCTGTGTTTCATCGTCGATAATAAAGTCCGAGGTATACAGTAAACCTGAAGTGAATCATCGGAATCTGAAACTGGACTCACAGAAGAGGTTCAAATCACAGAAAGTTAGAGAGTCAGTCCTCTTGTACTTATGTCGGCATTGTGCTTTTGAAATTAATTCGGATGCAATTTCTGTGTTTCATCGTCAATAAGAAGGTCCAATGTATACAGGAAACATGAAGTGAAGCATCGGAATCTAAAACTGGACTCACAGGACAGGTTCAAATCAAAGAAAGTGAGAGTGTCAGTCCTCTTTTCCATAAGTCGGCATTGTGCCTTTTGTATTAATATCGGATGCAATATCTGTGTTTCATCGTCAATAAGAAGGTCCAAGGGATACAGTAGACCTGACGTGAAGCATCGGAATCTAAAACTGGACTCATAGGAGAAGTTCAAATCATAGAAAGTGAGAGTGTAAGTCCTCTTGTACTTAAGTCGGCATTGTGCCTTTTGAATTTAATTCCGAAGCAATATCTGTGCTTCTTCGTCGATAAGAAGGTCCAAGGTATACAGTAAGCCTGAAGTGAAGCATTCGAATCTAAAACTGGGCTCACAGGAGAGGTACAAATCATAGAAAGTTAGAGTGTCAGTCCTCTTATACTTAAGTCAGCATTGTGCCTTTTGTATTTAATTCCGATGCAATTTCTGTGCTTCTTCGTCAATAAGAAGGTCCAAGGTATACAGTAAACCTGAAGTGAAGCATTCGAATCTAAAACTGGGCTCACAGGAGAGGTTCAAATCATAGAAAGTTAGAGTGTCTGCCCTCTGGTACTTAAGTCAGCATTGTGCCTTTCGTATTAAATTCGGATGCAATTTCTGTGTTTCGTCGACAATAAGAAAGTCCTACGGATACAGTAAACCTGAAGTGAATCATCGGAATCTAAAACTGGACTCACAGAAGAGGTTCAAATCATAGAAAGTTAGAGAGTCAGTCCTCTTGTACTTATGTCGGCATTGTGCCTTTTGAATTTAATTCGGATACAATTTCTGTGTTTCATCGTCAATAAGGAGGTGCAAGGTA
Organism: Schistocerca americana; assembly: GCF_021461395.2. Classification (NCBI taxonomy): domain Eukaryota; kingdom Metazoa; phylum Arthropoda; class Insecta; order Orthoptera; family Acrididae; genus Schistocerca; species Schistocerca americana. The sequence continues at coordinate 4,473,488 of NW_025725917.1, read as the reverse complement.
TACAGGAAACCTGAAGTGAAGCATCGGAATCTAAAACTGGACTCACAGGAGAGGTTCAAATCATTGAAAGTGAGAGTGTCAGTCCTCTTGAACTTAAGTCGGCATTGTGCCTTATGTATTAAATTCGGATGCAATTTCCGTGTTTCATCGTCAATAAGAAGGTCCAAGGGATACAGTAAACCTGAAGTGAAGCATCGGAATCTAAAACTGGACTCACAGGAGAGGTTCAAATCATAGAAAGTGAGAGTGTCAGTCCTCTTTTCCTTAAGTCGGCATTGTGCCTTTTGTATTAAATTCGGATGCAATTTCTGTGTTTCATCGTCAATAAGAGGGTGCAAAGTATACTGGAAACCTGAAGTGAAGCATCGGAATCTAAAACTGGACTCACAGGAGAGGTTCAAATCATAGAAACTGAGAGTGTCAGTCCCCTTGTACTTAAGTCGGCGTTGTGCCTTTTGTACTAAATTCGGATGCAATTTCTGTGTTTCATCGTCAATAAGAGGGTCCAAGGTATACAGGAAACCTGAAGTGAAGCATCGGAATCTAAAACTGGACTCACAGGAGAGGTTCAAATCATAGAAACTGAGAGTGTCAGTCCCCTTGTACTTAAGTCGGCGTTGTGCCTTTTGTACTAAATTCGGATGCAATTTCTGTGTTTCATCGTCAATAAGAAGGTCCAAAGTATACACGAAACCTGAAGTCAAGCATCGGAAAGTAAAACTGGACTCACAGGAGAGGTTGAAATCATTGAAAGTGAGAGTGTCAGTCCTCTTGAACTTAAGTCGGCATTGTGCCTTTTGTATTAAATTCGCATGCAATTTCCGTGTTTCATCGTCAATAAGAAGGTCCAAGGGATACAGTAAACCTGAAGTGAAGCATCGGAATCTAAAACTGGACTCACAGGAGAGGTTCAAATCATAGAAAATTAGAGAGACAGTCCTCTTGTACTTATGTCGGCATTGTGCTTTTGAAATTAATTCGGATGCAATTTCTGTGTTTCATCGTCATTAAGAAGGTCCAAGGTATACAGTGAACCGGAAGTGAAGCATCGGAATCTAAAACTGGACTTACAGGAAAGGTTCAAATCATAGAAAGTTAGAGTGTCTGCCCGCTTGTACTTAAGTCAGCATTGTGCCTTTCGTATTAAATTCGGATGCAATTTCTGTGCTTCATCGTCAATAAGAAGGTGCAAGTGATACAGTAGACCTGAAGTGAAGCATCGGAATCTAAAACTTGACTCACAGGAAATGTTCAAATCATAGAAACTGAGAGTTTCAGTCCTCTTGTACTTAAGTTAGCATTGTGCCTTTTGTATTAAACTCGGATGCAATTTCTGTGTTTCACCGTCAATAAAAACGTCCAAGGTATACACGAAACCTGAAGTCAAGCATCGGAATCTAAAACTGGACTCACAGGAGAGGTTCAAATCATAGAAAGTGAGAGTGTCAGTCCTTTTGTACTTATGTCGCCATTGTGCCTTTTGTATTAAATTCGGATGCAATTTCTGTGTTTCATCGTCAATAAGAGGTTGCAAGGGATACAGTAAACCTGAAGTGAAGCATCGGAATCTAAAACTGTACTCACAGGAGAGGTTCAAATCATAGAAAGTTAGAGTGTCGGTCCTCTTGTACTTATGTCGGCATTGTGATTTTTGAATTTAATTCCGAAGCAATATCTGTGCTTCTTCGTCGATAAGAAGGTCCAAGGTATACAGTAAACCTGAAGTGAAGCATCGGAATCTGAAACTGGACTCACAGGGGAGGTTCAATTCATAGAAGGTGAAAGTGTCAGTCCTCTTGTACTTAAGTCGGCATTGGGCCTTTTGTATTAAATTCGGATGCAATTGCTGTGTTTCATCGTCGATAATAAAGTCCGAGGTATACAGTAAACCTGAAGTGAACCATCGGAATCTGAAACTGGACTCACAGAAGAGGTTCAAATCACAGAAAGTTAGAGAGTCAGTCCTCTTGTACTTATGTCGGCATTGTGCTTTTGAAATTAATTCGGATGCAATTTCTGTGTTTCATCGTCAATAAGAAGGTCCAATGTATACAGGAAACATGAAGTGAAGCATCGGAATCTAAAACTGGACTCACAGGACAGGTTCAAATCAAAGAAAGTGAGAGTGTCAGTCCTCTTTTCCATAAGTCGGCATTGTGCCTTTTGTATTAATATCGGATGCAATATCTGTGTTTCATCGTCAATAAGAAGGTCCAAGGGATACAGTAGACCTGACGTGAAGCATCGGAATCTAAAACTGGACTCATAGGAGAAGTTCAAATCATAGAAAGTGAGAGTGTAAGTCCTCTTGTACTTAAGTCGGCATTGTGCCTTTTGAATTTAATTCCGAAGCAATATCTGTGCTTCTTCGTCGATAAGAAGGTCCAAGGTATACAGTAAGCCTGAAGTGAAGCATTCGAATCTAAAACTGGGCTCACAGGAGAGGTACAAATCATAGAAAGTTAGAGTGTCAGTCCTCTTATACTTAAGTCAGCATTGTGCCTTTTGTATTTAATTCCAATGCAATTTCTGTGCTTCTTCGTCAATAAGAAGGTCCAAGGTATACAGTAAACCTGAAGTGAAGCATTCGAATCTAAAACTGGGCTCACAGGAGAGGTTCAAATCATAGAAAGTTAGAGTGTCTGCCCTCCGGTACTTAAGTCAGCATTGTGCCTTTCGTATTAAATTCGGATGCAATTTCTGTGTTTCGTCGACAATAAGAAAGTCCTACGGATACAGTAAACCTGAAGTGAATCATCGGAATCTAAAACTGGACTCACAGAAGAGGTTCAAATCATAGAAAGTTAGAGAGTCAGTCCTCTTGTACTTATGTCGGCATTGTGCCTTTTGAATTTAATTCGGATACAATTTCTGTGTTTCATCGTCAATAAGGAGGTGCAAGGTATACAGGAAACCTGAAGTGAAGCATCGGAATCTAAAACTGGACTCACAGGAGAGGTTCAAATCATTGAAAGTGAGAGTGTCAGTCCTCTTTTCCTTAAGTCGGCATTGTGCCTTTTGTATTAAATTCGGATGCAATTTCTGTGTTTCATCGTCAATAAGAGGGTGCAAAGTATACTGGAAACCTGAAGTGAAGCATCGGAATCTAAAACTGGACTCACAGGAGAGGTTCAAATCATAGAAACTGAGAGTGTCAGTCCCCTTGTACTTAAGTCGGCGTTGTGCCTTTTGTACTAAATTCGGATGCAATTTCTGTGTTTCATCGTCAATAAGAGGGTCCAAGGTATACAGGAATCCTGAAGTGAAGCATCGGAATCTAAAACTGGACTCACAGGAGAGGTTCAAATCATAGAAACTGAGAGTGTCAGTCCCCTTGTACTTAAGTCGGCGTTGTGCCTTTTGTACTAAATTCGGATGCAATTTCTGTGTTTCATCGTCAATAAGAAGGTCCAAAGTATACACGAAACCTGAAGTCAAGCATCGGAAAGTAAAACTGGACTCACAGGAGAGGTTGAAATCATTGAAAGTGAGAGTGTCAGTCCTCTTGAACTTAAGTCGGCATTGTGCCTTTTGTATTAAATTCGCATGCAATTTCCGTGTTTCATCGTCAATAAGAAGGTCCAAGGGATACAGTAAACCTGAAGTGAAGCATCGGAAACTAAAACTGGACTCACAGGAGAGGTTCAAATCATAGAAAATTAGAGAGTCAGTCCTCTTGTACTTATGTCGGCATTGTGCTTTTGAAATTAATTCGGATGCAATTTCTGTGTTTCATCGTCAATAAGAAGGTCCAATGTATACAGGAAACATGAAGTGAAGCATCGGAATCTAAAACTGGACTCACAGGACAGGTTCAAATCAAAGAAAGTGAGAGTGTCAGTCCTCTTTTCCATAAGTCGGCATTGTGCCTTTTGTATTAATATCGGATGCAATATCTGTGTTTCATCGTCAATAAGAAGGTCCAAGGGATACAGTAGACCTGACGTGAAGCATCGGAATCTAAAACTGGACTCATAGGAGAAGTTCAAATCATAGAAAGTGAGAGTGTAAGTCCTCTTGTACTTAAGTCGGCATTGTGCCTTTTGAATTTAATTCCGAAGCAATATCTGTGCTTCTTCGTCGATAAGAAGGTCCAAGGTATACAGTAAGCCTGAAGTGAAGCATTCGAATCTAAAACTGGGCTCACAGGAGAGGTACAAATCATAGAAAGTTAGAGTGTCAGTCCTCTTATACTTAAGTCAGCATTGTGCCTTTTGTATTAAACTCGGATGTAATCTCTGTGTTTCATCGTCAATAAGAACGGTCAAGGTATACACGAAACCTAAAGTCAAGCATCGGAATCTAAACCTGGACTCACAGGAGAGGTTCAAATCATAGAAAGTGAGAGTGTCAGTCCTCTTGTGCTTAAGTCGGCCTTGTGCGTTTTGTATTAAATTCGGATGCAATTTCTGTGTTTCGTCGACAATAAGAAAGTCCTACGGATACAGTAAACCTGAAGTGAATCATCGGAATCTAAAACTGGACTCACAGAAGAGGTTCAAATCATAGAAAGTTAGAGAGTCAGTCCTCTTGTACTTATGTCGGCATTGTGCCTTTTGAATTTAATTCGGATACAATTTCTGTGTTTCATCGTCAATAAGGAGGTGCAAGGTATACAGGAAACCTGAAGTGAAGCATCGGAATCTAAAACTGGACTCATAGGAGAGGTTCAAATCATTGAAAGTGAGAGTGTCAGTCCTCTTGAACTTAAGTCGGCATTGTGCCTTATGTATTAAATTCGGATGCAATTTCCGTGTTTCATCGTCAATAAGAAGGTCCAAGGGATACAGTAAACCTGAAGTGAAGCATCGGAATCTAAAACTGGACTCACAGGAGAGGTTCAAATCATAGAAAGTGAGAGTGTCAGTCCTCTTTTCCTTAAGTCGGCATTGTGCCTTTTGTATTAAATTCGGATGCAATATCTGTGTTTCATCGTCATTAAGAGGGTCCAAAGTATACAGGAAACCTGAAGTGAAGCATCGGAATCTAAAACTGGACTCACAGGAGAGGTTCAAATCATAGAAACTGAGAGTGTCAGTCCCCTTGTACTTAAGTCGGCGTTGTGCCTTTTGTACTAAATTCGGATGCAATTTCTGTGTTTCATCGTCAATAAGAGGGTCCAAGGTATACAGCAAACCTGAAGTGAAGCATCGGAATCTAAAACTGGACTCACAGGAGAGGTTCAAATCATAGAAACTGAGAGTGTCAGTCCCCTTGTACTTAAGTCGGCGTTGTGCCTTTTGTACTAAATTCGAATGCAATTTCTGTGTTTCATCGTCAATAAGAAGGTCCAAAGTATACACGAAACCTGAAGTCAAGCATCGGAAAGTAAAACTGGACTCACAGGAGAGGTTGAAATCATTGAAAGTGAGAGTGTCAGTCCTCTTGAACTTAAGTCGGCATTGTGCCTTTTGTATTAAATTCGCATGCAATTTCCGTGTTTCATCGTCAATAAGAAGGTCCAAGGGATACAGTAAACCTGAAGTGAAGCATCAGAATCTAAAACTTGACTCACAGGAGAGGTTCAAATCATAGAAAGTGAGAGTGTCAGTCCGCTTGTACTGAAGTCGGCATTGTGCCTTTTGTATTAAGTTCGGATGCAATTTCTGTGTTTCATCGTCAATAAAATGGTCCAAGGTATACAGTAAACCTGAAGTGAAGCATCGGAATCTGAAACTGGACTCACAGGTTAGGTTCAATTCATAGAAAGTGAAAGTGTCAGTCCTCTTGTACTTAAGTCGGCATTGTGCCTTTTGTATGAAATTCGGATGCAATTGCTGTGTTTCATCGTCAATAAGAAGGTCCAAGGGATACAGTAGACCTGAAGTGAAGAATCGGAATCTAAAACTGGACTTATAGGAGAGGTCCAAATCATAGAAAGTGTGAGTGTTAGTCCTCTTGTACTTAACTCGGCATTGTGGCTTTTGTATTAAATTCGGATACAAATTCTGTGTTTCATCGTCAATAAGTAGGTCCAAGGGATACAGTAAACCTGAAGTGAAGCATCGGAGTCTAAAACTGGACTCACAGGAGAGGTTCAAATCATAGAAAGTGAGAGTGTCAGTCCTCTTGTACTTAAGTCGGCATTGTGCCTGTTGTATTAAATTCGGATGCAATTTCTGTGTTTCATCGTCAATAAGAAGGTCCAAGGTATACAGTAAACCTGAAGTGAAGCATCAGAATCTAAAACTGGTCTCACAGGGGAGGTTCAATTCATAGAATGTGAAAGTTTCAGTCCTCTCGTACTTAAGTCGGCGTTGTGCCTTTTGTATTAAATTCGGATGCAATTGCTGTGTTTCATCGTCAATAAGAATGTCCAAGGTATACAGTAAACCTGAAGTGAAGCATCGCAAAACTAAAACAGGCGTCACAGGAGAGGTTCAAATCATAGAAAGGTAGAGTGTCAGTCATCTTGTACTTAAGTCGGCATTGTGCCTTTTCAATTTAAATCCGATGCAATTTCTGAGCTTCATCGTCAAAAAGAAGGTCCAAGGGATACAGTAAACCTGAAGTGAAAAATCGGAAACTAAAACTGGACTCACAGGAGAGGTTCAAATCATAGAAAGTGAGATTGTCAGTCCTCTTGTACTGAAGTCGGCATTAAGCCTTTTGTATTACATTCGGATGCAATTTCTGTGGTTCATTGTCAATAAGAAGAAGCAAGTGATACAGTAGACCTGAAGTGAAGCTTCGGAATCTAAAACTTGACTCACAGGAGTTGTTCAAATCATAGAAATTGAGAGTGTCAGTCCTCTTGTACTTAAGTCAGCTTTGGTCCTTTTTATTAAACTCTGATGCAATTTCTGTGTCTCATCGTCAATAAGAACGTCCAAGGTATACACAAAACCTGAAGACAAGCATCGGAATCTAAAACTGGACTCACAGGAGAGGTTCAAATCATAGAAAGTGAGAGTGTCAGTCCTCTTGTACTTAAGTCGGCCTTGTGCCTTTTGTATTAAATTCGGATGCAATTTCTTAGTTTCATCGTCAATACGAAAGTCCAAGGGATACAGTAAACCTGAAGTGAATCATCGGAATCTAAAACTGGACTCACAGGAGAGGTTCAAATCATAGAAAGTGAGAGTGTGCAGTCCTCTTGTACTTAAGTCAGCATTGTGCCTTTTGTATTAAACTCGGATGCAATTTCTGTGTTTCATCGTCAATAAGAAAGTCCAAGGGATACAGTAAACCTGAAGTGAATCATCGGAATCTAAAACTGGACTCACAGGAGAGGTTCAAATCATAGAAAGTGAGAGTTTGCAGTCCTCTTGTACTTAAGTCAGCATTGTGCCTTTTGTATTAAACTCGGATGCAATTTCTGTGTTTCATCGTCAATAAGAACGTCCAAGGTATACACGAAACCTGAAGTCAAGCATCGGAATCTAAAACTGCACTCACAGGAGAGGATCAAATCATAGAAAGTGAGAGTGTCAGTCCTCTTGTACTTAAGTCGGCCTTGTGCCTTTTGTATTAAATTCGGATGCAATTTCTGGGTTTCATCGACAATAAGAAAGTCCAACGGATACAGTAAACCTGAAGTGAATCATCGGAATCTAAAATTGGACTCACAGAAGAGGTTCAAATCATTGAAAGTTAGAGAGTCAGTCCTCTTGTACTTATGTCGGCATTGTGATTTTTGAATTTAATTCGTATACAATTTCTGTGTTTCATCGTCAATAATAAGGTGCAAGGTTTACAGGAAACCTGAAGTGCAGCATCGGAATCTAAAACTGGACTCACAGGAGAGGTTCAAATCTTAGAAAGTTAGAGTGTCAGTCCTCTTTTCCTTAAGTCGGCATTGTGCCTTTTGTATTAAATTCGGATGCAATTTCTGTGTTTCATCGTCAATAAGCAGGTCCAAGTGATACAGTAGACCTGAAGTGAAGCATCGGAATCTAAAACTGGCCTCATAAGAGAGGTTCAAATCATAGAAAGTGAGAGTGTCAGTCCCCTTGTACTTAAGTCGGCATTGTGCCTTTAGTATTAAATTCGGATACAATTTCTGTGTTTCATCGTCAATAAGAAGATCCAAGGGATACAGTAAACCTGAAGTAAAGCATCGGAATCTAAAACTGGACACACAGGGGAGGTACAAATCATTGAAAGTGAGAGTGTCAGTCCTCTTGAACTTAAGCCGGCATTGTGCCTTTTGTGTTAAATTCGGATGCAATTTCTGTGTTTCATCGTCAATACGAAAGTCCAAGGGATACAGTAGACCTTAAGTGAAGCATCGGAATCTAAAACTGGACTCACAGGAGAGGTTCAAATCATAGAAAGTGAGAGTGTCAGTCCTCTTGTACTTAAGTCGGCATTGTGCATTTTGTATTAAATTCGATACAATTTCTGTGTTTCTTCGTCAATAAGAACGTCCAAGGGATACAGTAAACCTGAAGTGAAGCATCGGAATCTAAAACTGGACTCACAGGAGAGGTTCAAATCATAGAAAGTGAGAGTGTCAGTCCTCTTGTACTTAAGTCGGCATTGTGCCATTTGTATTAAATTCGGATGCAATTTCTGTGTTTCATCGTCAATAAGATGGTCCAAGGTATACAGTAAACCTGAAGTGAAGCATCGGAATCTAAAACTGGACTCACAGGGGAGGTTTAATACATAGAAGGTGAAAGTGTCAGTCCTCATGTACTTAAGTCGGCATTGTGCCTTTTGTATTAAATTCGGATGCAATTGCTGTGTTTCATCGTCAATAAGAAAGTCCAAGGGATACAGTAAACCCGAAGTGAATCATCGGATTCTAAAACTGGACTCACAGAAGAGATTCAAATCATAGAAAGTTAGAGAGTCAGTACTCTTGTACTTATGTCGGCATTGTGCCTTTTGAATTTAATTCGAATGCAATTTCTTGTTTTCATCGTCAATAAGAAGGTCCAATGTATTCAGGAAACCTGAAGTGAAGCATCGGAATCTAAAACTGGACTCACAGGAGAGGTTCAAATCATAGAAAGTGAGAGTGTCAGTCCTCTTTTTCATAGGTCGGCATTGTGCCTTTTGTATTAAATTCGGATGCAATTTCTGTGTTTCATCGAAAATAAGAAGGTCCAAGGGATACAGTAGACCTGAAGTGAAGCATAGGAATATAAAACTGGACTCATAGGAGAGGTTCAAATCATAGAAAGTGAGAGTGTCAGTCCTCTTGTACTTAAGTCGGCATTGTGCCTTTTGTATTGAATTCGGATACAATTTCTGTGATTCATCGTCAATAAGAAGGTCCAAGGGATACAGTAAACCTGAAGTGAAGCATCGGACTCTAAAGCTGGACTCACAGGAGTGGTTCAAAACATAGAAAGTGAGAGTGTCAGTCCTCTTGTACTTATGTCGGCATTGTGCCTTTTGAATTTAATTCGGATACAATTTCTGTGTTTCATCGTCAATAAGAAGGTGCAAGGTATACAGGAAATTTGAAGTGAAGCATCGGAATCTAAAACTGGACTCACAGGAGAGGTTCAAATCATAGAAAGTGAGAGTGTCAGTCCTCTTATCCTTAAGTCGGCATTGTGAATTTTGTATTAAATTCGGATGCAATTTCTGTCTTTCATCGTCAATAAGAAGGTCCGAGGTATACAGGAAACCTGAAGTGAAGCATCGGAATCTAAAACTGGACTCACAGGAGACGTTCAAATCATAGAAAGTGAGAGTGTCAGTCCTCTTGTACTTAAGTCGGCGATGTGCCTTTTGTATTAAATTCGGATGCAATTTCTGTGTTTCATGGTCAACAAGAAGGTCCAAAGTATACACGAAACCTGAAGTCAGGCATCGGAAACTAAAACTGGACTCACAGGAGGGGTTCAAATCATTGAAAGTCAGAGTGTGAGTCCTCTTGTACTTAAGTCGGCCTTGTGCCTTTTGTATTAAATTCGGATGCAATTTCTGTGTTTCTGCGACAATAAGATAGTCCAAGGGATACAGTAAACCTGAAGTGAATCATCGGAATCTCATACTGGACTCACAGGAGAGATTCAAATCAAAGAAAGTGAGAGTGTCAGTCCTCTTTTCCTTAAGTCGGCATTGTGCCTTTTGTATTAAATTCGGATGCAATTTCTGTGTTTCATCGTCAATAAGAAGGTCCAAGGTATACAGGAAACCTGAAGTGTAGCATCGGAATCTAAAACTGGTCTCACAGGAGAGGTTCAAATCATAGAAAGTGTGAGTGTCAGTCCTCTTGTACTTAAGTCGGCATTGTGCCTTTTGTATTAAATTCGGATGCAATTTCTGTGTTTCATCGTCAATAAGAAGCTCCAGGGGATACAGTAGACCTGAAGTGAAGCATCAGAATCTAAAACTGGACTCACAGGAGAGGATCAAATCATAGAAAGTGAGAGTGTCAGTCCGCTTGTACTTAAGTCGGCATTGTGAATTTTGTATTAAATTCGGATACAATTTCTGTGTTTCATCGTAAACAAGAAGGTCCAAGGGATACAGTAAACCTGAAGTGAAGCATCGGAATCTAAAACTGGACTCACAGGAGAGGTTCAAATCATAGAATGTGAGAGTGTCAGTCGTCTTGTTCTTAAGTCGGCATTGTGCCTTTTGTATTAAATTCGGATGCAATTTCTGTGATTCATCGTCAATAAGAAGGTCCAAGGTATACAGTAAACCTGAAGTGAAGCATCGGAATCTAAAACTGGTCTCACTGGGGAGGTTCAATTCATAGAAAGTGAAAGTGTCAGTCCTCTCGTACTTAAGTCGGCATTGTGCCTTTTGTATTAAATTCGGATGCAATGTCTGTGTTTCATCGTCAATAAGAAGGTCCAAGGTATACAGGAAACCTGAAGTGTAGCATCGGAATCTAAAACTGGACTCACAGGAGAGGTTCAAATCATAGAAAGTGTGAGTGTCAGTCCTCTTGTACTTAAGTTGGCATTGTGCCTTTTGTAGTAAATTCGTATACAATTTCTGTGTTTCATCGTCAATAAGAAGGTCCAAGGTATACAGTAAACCTGAAGTGAAGCATCGGAATCCAAAACTGGACTCACAGGGGAGGTTCAATTCATAGAAAGTGAAAGTGTCAGTCCTCTTGTACTTAAGTCGGCATTGTGCCTTTTGTATTAAATTCGGATGCAATGTCTGTGTTTCATCGTCAATAAGAAGGTCCAAGGTATACAGGAAACCAGAAGTGAAGCATCAGAATCTAAAACTGGGCTCACAGGAGAGGTTCAAATCATAGAAAGTGAGAGTGTCTATCCTCTCGTACTTAAGTCGGCATTATGCCTTTTGTATTAAATTCGGATGCGATTTCTGTGTTTCATCGTCATTAAGAAGGTCCAAGGTATACAGTAAACCTGAAGTAAAGCATCGGAATCTAAAACTGGACTCACAGGGGAGTTTCAGTTCATAGAAAGTGAAAGTGTCAGTTCTCTTGTACTTAAGTCAGCATTGTGCTTTTTGTATTAAATTCGGATGCTATTGCTGTGTTTCATCGTCAATAAAAAGGTCCATGGAATACAGGAAACCAGAAGTGAAGCGTCGGAATCTAAAACTTGGCTCACAGGAGAGGTTCAAATCATAGAAAGTGAGAGTGTCTATCCTCTCGTACAAAAGTCTGCATTATGCCTTTTGTATTAAATTGGGATGCGATTTCTGTGTTTCATCGTCAATTAGAGGGTCCAAGGGATACAGTAAACCTGAAGTGAAGCATCGGAATCTAAAACTGGACTCACAGGAGACGTTCAAATCATAGAAAGGTAGAGTGTCAGTCCTCTTGTTCTTAAGTCGGCATTGTGCCTTTTGAATTTAATTCCGATGCAATTTCTGTGTTTCATCGTCAATAAGAACGTCCAAGGTATACACGAAATTTGAAGTCAAGCATCGGAATCTGAAACTGGACTCACAGGAGGTGTTCAAATCATAGAAAGTGATAGTGTCAGTCCTGTTGTACTCAAGTTGGCATTGTGCCTTGTGTATTAAATTCGGATGCAATTTCTGTGTTTCTTCGTCAATAAGAACGTCCAGGGTGTACACGAAACCTGAAGTCCAGCATCGGAATCTAAAACTGGACTCACAGGAGAGGTTCAAATCATAGAAAGTAAGAGTGTCAGTCCTCTTGTACTTAAGTCTGCATTGTGAATTTTGTATTAAATTCGGATACAATTCCTGTGTATCATCGTCAATAAGAAGGTCCAAGGGATACAGTAAACCTGAAGTGAAGCATCGGAATCTAAAACTGGACTCACAGGAGAGGTTCAAATCATAGAAAGTGAGAGTGTCAGTCCTCTTGTACTTAAGTCGGCATTGTGCCTTTTGTATTAAAATTCGGATGCAATTTCTTTGTTTCATCGTCAATAAGAAGGTCCAAGGTATACATTAAACCTGAAGTGAAGCATAGTAATCTAAAACTGGACTTACAGGGGAGGTTCAATTCATAGAAAGTGTAAGTGTCAGTCCTCTTGTACGTAAGTCGGCATTGTGCCTTTTGTATTAAATTCGGATGCAATTGCTGTGTTTCATCGTCAATAAGAAAGTCCAAGGTATACAGGAAACCAGAAGTGAAGCATGGGAATCTAAAACTGGGCTCACAGGAGAGGTTCAAATCATAGAAAGTGAGAGTGTCTATCCTCTCGTACTTATGTCGGCATTATGCCTTTTGTATTAAATTCGGGTGCGATTTCTGTGTTTCATCGTCAATATGAGGGTCCAAGGGATACAGTAAACCTGAAGTGAAGCATCGGGATCTAAAACTGGACTCACTGGAGAGGTTCAAGTCATAGAAAGTGCGTGTGTCACTCCTCTTGTACTTAAGTCGGCATTGTGCCTTTTGTATGAAATTCCGATACAATTTCTGTGTTTCATCGTCACTAAGAAGGTCCAAGGGATACAGTAAACCTGAAGTGAAGCATCGGAATCTAAAACTGGACTCACAGGAGAGGTTCAATTCATAGAAAGTGAGAGTGTCAGTCCTCTTGTACTTAAGTTGGCATTGTGACGTTTGTATTAAATTCGGATGCAATTTCTGTGTTTCATCGTCAATAAGGAGGTCCAAGGTATACAGTAAACCTGAAGTGAAGCATCGGAATCTAAAAGTGGACTCACAGGGGAGGTTCAATTCATAGAAAGTGAAAGTGTCAGTCCTCTTGTACTTAAGTCGGCATTGTGCCTTTTGTATTAAATTCGGATGCAATTGCTGTGTTTCATCGTCAATAAGAAAGTCCAAGGGATACAGTAAACCTGAAGTGAATCATCGGAAACTAGAACTGGACTCACAGAAGAGGTTCAAATCATAGAAAGTTAGAGACTCAGTCCTCTTGTACTTATGTCGGCATTGTGCCTTTCGAATTTAATTCGGATGCAATTTCTGTGTTTCATCGTCAATAAGAAGGTCCAAGGTTTTCAGGAAACCTGAAGTGAAGCATCGCAATCTAAAACTGGACTCACAGGAGAGGTTCAAATCATAGAAAGTGAGAGTTTCAGTCCTCTATTCCTTAAGTCGGCATTGTGCCTTTTGTATTAAATTCGGATGCAATTTCTGTGTTTCATCGTCAATAAGAAGGTCCAAGGGATACAGTAGACCTGAAGTGAAGCATCAGAATCTAAAACTGGACTCACAGGAGAGGTTCAAATCATAGAATGTGGGATGTCAGTCCTCTTGTACTTAAGTCGGCATTGTGAATTTTGTATTAAATTCGGATACAATTTCTGTTTTTCATCGTCAATAAGAAGGTCCAAGGTATACAGTAAACCTGAAGTGAAGCATCGGAATCTAAAACTGGACTCACAGGAGAGGTTCAAATCATAGAAAGTGAGAGTGTCAGTCCTCTTGTACATAGGTCGGCATTGTGCCTTTTGTACTAAATTCGGATGCAATTTCTGTGTTCCATCGTCAATAAGAAGGTCGAAGGTATACAGTAAACCTGAAGTGAAGCATCGGAATCTAAAACTGGACTCACAGGAGAGGTTCAAATCATAGAAAGTGAGAGTGTCAGTCCTCTTGTACTTAAGTCGGCATTGTGTCTTTTGAATTTAATTCCGATGCAATTTCTGAGCTTCATCGTCAAAAAGAAGGTCCAACGGATACAAAAAACCTGAAGTAAAAAATCGGAATCTAAAACTGGACTCACAGGAGAGGTTCAAATCATAGAAAGTGAGAGTGTCAGTCCTCTTGTACTCAAGTCGGCATTATGCCTTTTGTATTAAATTCGGATGCAATTTCTGTGTTTCATCGTCATTAAGAAGGTCCAAGGTATACAGTAAACCTGAAGTGAAGCATCGGAATCTAAAACTGGACTCACAGGGGAGGTTCAATTCATAGAAAGTGGAAGTGTCAGGCCTCTTGTACTTAAGTCGGCATTGTGCCTTTTGTATTAAATTCGGATGCAATTGCTGTGTTTCATCGTCAATAAGAAGTTCCAAGGTATACAGTAAACCTGAAGTGAAGCATCGGAATCTAAAACTGGACTCACAGGAGAGGTTCAAATCATAGAAAGTGAGAGTGTCAGTCCTCTTGTACTTAAGTTGGCATTGTGCCGTTTGTATTAAATTCGGATGCAATTTCTGTGTTTCATCGTCAATAAGAAGGTCCAAGGTTTTCAGGAAACCTGAAGTGAAGCATCGGAATCTAAAACTGGACTCACAGGAGAGGTTCAAATCATAGAAAGTGAGAGTTTCAGTCGTCTTTTCCTTAAGTCGGCATAGTGCATTTTGTATTAAATTCTGATGCAATTTCTGTGTTTCATCGTCAATAAGAAGGTCCAAGGTATACAGTAAACCTGAAGTGAAGCATCGGAATCTAAAACTGGTCTCACTGGGGAGGTTCAATTCATAGAAAGTGAAAGTGTCAGTCCTCTTGTACTTAAGTCGGCATTGTGCCTTTTGTATTAAATTCGGATGCAATGTCTGAGTTTCATCGTCAATAAGAAGGTCCAAGGTATACAGGAAACCTGAAGTGTAGCATCGGAATCTAAAACTGGACTCACAGGAGAGGTTCAAATCATAGAAAGTGTGAGTGTCAGTCCTCTTGTACTTAAGTCGGCATTGTGCCTTTTGTAGTAAATTCGTATACAATTTCTGTGTTTCATCGTCAATAAGAAGGTCCAAGGTATACAGTAAACCTGAAGTGAAGCATCGGAATCTAAAACTGGACTCACAGGAGAGGTTCAAATCATAGAAAGAGAGAGTGTCAGTCCTCTTGTACGTAAGTCGGCATTGTGCCGTTTGTATTAAATTCGGATGCAATTTCTGTGTTTCATCGTCAATAAGAAGGTCCAAGGTATACAGTAAACCTGAAGTGAAGCATCGGAATCCAAAACTGGACTCACAGGGGAGGTTCAATTCATAGAAAGTGAAAGTGTCAGTCCTCTTGTACTTAAGTCGGCATTGTGCCTTTTGTATTAAATTCGGATGCAATTGCTGTGTTTCATCGTCAATAAGAAAGTTCAAGGAATACAGTAAACCTGAAATGAATCATCGGAAACTAAAACAGGACTCACAGAAGAAGTTCAAATCATACAAAGTTAGAGAGTCAGTCCTCTTGTACTTATGTCGGCATTGTGCCTTTCGAATTTAATTTGGATGCAATTTCTGTGTTTCATCGTCTTTAAGAAGGTCCAAGGTATACAGGAAACCTGAAGTGAAGCATCGGAATCTAAAACTGGACCCACAGGAGACGTTCAAATCATAGAAAGGTAGAGTGTCAGTCCTCTTGTACTTAAGTCGGCATTGTGCCTTTTGAATTTAATTCCGATGCAATTTCTGTGTTTCATCGTCAATAAGAACGTCCAAGGTATACACGAAACCTGAAGTCAAGCATCG